>NC_077237.1:55428022-55435522 GCF_947179165.1 Solanum dulcamara | reverse complement strand
GAAGTAAGGCACCTTCTATTGAGGAACTACTCCTAGCTAGCTCTACTTGAGAAATGAATAACTCAACCCTTTGCTTGCTACTATTTGTGCTGAGCAAGAGCTTGGGCTACGTCAAGTTAAGCCGTTGCGCGCTAGCAGTTACTCTTCAGAGATATGGAACTCCAAGCCGATCAACAGGCCCAAGGAGAGTTCAAGGACTTCTTGCTTCGTCAGATGCTTTCCCGGACAACTTTGTTAGCGCTTCACTGATTAGTGAATACTATATCTAACTACTGAACCTAGTGGCTTATCTCGTTCTAGTGACTTACCGTACGAGGAACAACAGAAACTTCCACTACAACTCCATCCATCGGCAAATATCCTGTACCGTGGCACGGAATTAGGAAATAGCAGCGGATCTTAGCTCTTTTCACGAATCCGCAGCAAGAAGACGCAGATATTTTCATGAAGAATAAGCTCTTAGATGTAGCATTACCGGACGTGAATCTAAAGGTTAGAACTAATAATCTAGCTCTTTGCAATAAGGGCTTTTTTCAGGACAAATGCCAAATGCAAAGAAAGCAGAAGATGCGGCTTAGCCAGCTCGCTCTAGTCCCCTACGATAAGGATGAGAAAAGGCCAAGGAGTGAATAGGAGGGAATAGGGGCATCAGTCTTAGCTCTTACTGTTCGAGAATCAACTATACATGAATAGGCTCTTCCTTAGGCCTTCAAGGAGGAAGCGAGGGTGGGACAAGTGAATCCGATGTGAGGGAAGGATTGCTGCGTCAGTCGAAACTAGGGCTTATGCAATTGAATCAGAAATGCACATGTAAGATAAGAATGGAAGGAGACAGCCAAAGCAGGGATTGATCTATTCCAAAACCACTAGGCAGGGACCTATTCCTAAGCCATTTTCAGTAGACAGACAGGGAAAAGGACTAAAAACATTCTTCGCAAGATGAGAGCAAGCATTAGATGAAGCCGACTTTGTCCATCTCGCATATCAACTTCCTCTATCGATAGCGTAAAGCCGCCCAACACAGAGAACGAACATGGTCGGTAGGTAATTAATCTTCGTTTGGATAGCAGTACGGTACACGCATCAAGATATGATCTTTGCTTTTCCATCCCTGGCATTCAAAAGAAAGGGGGGAAAGGGAGAGTTAAAAGCACCCTGTAGATAAAGATCGAGAGCCTGTGGACCGGGGTTGAACCATATCCCCCTTCTGTTAATCGAGAGTGTGACGAAGTGAACCGAAAATATTGTGCGGTAAACTGATGCTGTGAGGCGGAGATAGCTGCACTTCTTGTTCTTTTTTCCCTTCGATTCTTTCAGGTCTCGCTACCCCTGACCATAAGAAGAATGTTATACTATAAGAGCGAGGTGCAAGTGCTGCATAAAGTTCTGTTATCCGTTGTTCAAGCCTTTCTTTGAGCAGAGCGCTTTCTTTCCGGTCATTGGCAAGCGCAGATGGGCTTTCACACCCGCTTATGTTGTGGGTGGGATGAAGGCATCTATCTTATTATATTATATGGAAGAAGATCGTTAGATGGTTAGCGGCTAGAACAAAACAAGGGGCGTTGTATGGAGGTTTCCAAGCAGAGGTGCGAAGCAATTGAGATGCATATAGAATAGATGGTAGGGTTCCAAACCTCGCCTAGCACCGAAAGAGAAGGCCTTGTTCTGCAGGGTACGGCCCTGGACAGTGGAAAAATAGAATAAGATGGAGCCTACCTACTTGGTTCGGACGAAGTAGATAGATCAAAGGAATGGAATCCAGGTGGTTCTTATGCCACTTTTGATGGTCTCGGTTCGGACGAGATAGATGGAAAAGCATTAGATCGATGGCCGGGGTAATTTCCTTCCCACTCCGAGGCATATTGATCTGGATCCCTGGGAACAGGTCTTAGAGAAGTAGATGGCTCGGCTCCACTGGGAGATGGGAAACTATATGCGGAGTTAGAGGCAGAGGGACTTGTACTTGGCTAACTGTCAGAGGGATGGTAAGTAGATTGTTCGATAGCTTACCCACGAAGATGGATTTTCTTCTGGTCGGCCACCATAGTACTAAGACTGAAAGCCTGCTAGGCAGTCTACACAGAAGGGAAGTCACCAAACGTGG
This sequence comes from Solanum dulcamara, assembly GCF_947179165.1. Lineage (NCBI taxonomy): Eukaryota > Viridiplantae > Streptophyta > Magnoliopsida > Solanales > Solanaceae > Solanum > Solanum dulcamara. Next base: position 55,433,418 of record NC_077237.1, on the reverse strand, counting down.
GAAAGAGTACCTTTTTCTTACTCGAAGGAACCGCTACCATAGGATTTAAGACAAGGATGCCTTATTGTTTGGACTTTCATTAAGGATAGACCTAGGATTGAAAGAGTCGCAATAGATGGATAGCATCTTCAAGGGATTGATGGCTTCTTCAGGAAAGGCTTGGCCTCCAGAAGATGAGGACTTTTTCGGAAGGATAGAGTCATTGTATTCCCGAGTACTGATTCTCTTTTAGGATGGTATTCTATTGAATGAAGGCTACCTTCTTACTTGGCAGGATGGGGTAGACAGATATAGTACGATTGGATTGATGGATGGTGCACTATCCTTCTCCCAATCATTTCTCAGCAAAACCAATGAGTACAACTTATTAAAGGGAAACTACGAAAAAGATCTTAGAGCTAGCTGTCTCAATCATCCACAGCTCCGGGATTAATGTGCTCTTTTTTATGCTGGAGTCATAGCTTATCTAAATTCTTATTCCCACCCCTACAAGGTCTTTAAATAAAATGAAGATAAGACGATAACTTATCGTCTGCATCTATAACGACTTCTGGTTTATATACACTGCTAAAAGGTTGAATTCCAAACGATTAGGTTAGGGCAGGGTGGAGTTCCTCTTTAGCACTGTTCTTTTAGGTGTAGTTCCGTCAAGGCGCCAAGATCAAACTCCGGCCGGGAGGGGCCGAAGACTTGATAGGTGTAGTGACTTAGATTCCATGGAGTACCGTCAGACTTTCATGTAGTTCCGTCTAATCAAGGTATAAAAGAAAAAGAAAAGCCGACCTTTTCTTTTCCACGCTTTTTTACATTTCAGTTCAGATACGTTGCTCGACTTGCGCCTTTGCACGCTCGACCGCTCCCCCATCCCACCTGGCCCATTCTAGCGGGGAATAACCTCAATCCGTAGAAGCTGCATCCTCAAGGGCTGAGTGATTATGCCAGTGATCAAGATATCAACCACATAAATAGGTAGTAAAATGGTTATGGACCCACGATGACGAAAGGTAAGTGATGCGTCGGACTTAGAAAATCTTAGGCCAAACTAAATGTTGATCAGTGAAGACAAGAAAGCTTTTAAGTGTAGACGACTACTTGTACTTGAAATTCCATTCCTTTATCCGGTGGGAGGGTTTAGAGCCAGTTAAGCCAATAGCATATCTAGCAAAAGCTTCAGTAACACTAGCTACATCAGTAGATCATTGATTAGCATACCTCCTCTGAATAGTCTACGTGGACCCTAGTGTGGTCAGCACCAATCGTGTTCGGGCAACGAAGCTTACACTCATTCACATTGGTTCATCCTGCTATGCCCTGGGCCTTTTGCTCTTCTAACGTAAAAGGTGGCCGGCCATTCGTCAAGGCCCAGGAATCCGCTGGACATCTCAGCGGCGGGATTTGATACCCGCATCCGATCGAAGGCTCTAGGAAAGAAAGTGGCCGTGAGGTTACAAAGGAATCCACTTCCCCTCCCGGAATGAAAATAGGACCAAATAAGTCAAAGGCTCAAGCATGGGAGTAGAAAGAGATACTATCCGATTTGGGGGGAGCAGAGCACGTTTACCGATTTGAGTCCGACTAGTTTAGGCGCCGCCTTCCAGACTTCTAAAAGCGTACGGGGACCGTCGAAGAAGTGCCTCAACGCGCCGCAGCCTCGCGCACAGACAGACCATCTTTAGCGAAGTCCCTCCTTCCGACTTAGTGAGTCCTTTCTTCTGTGATGAACTGTTGGCACCAGTCCTACATTTTGTCTCTGTGGACCGAGGAGAAAAGGGGCTCGGCGGGGAGAGGAGTGTACCATGAGAGAAGCAAGGAGGTCAACCTCTTTCAAATATACAACATGGATTCTGGCAATGTAGTTGGACTCTCATGTCGATCCGAATGAATCATCCTTTCCACGGAGGTAAATCTTTGCCTGCTAGGCAAGAGGATAGCAAGTTCCAAATTCTGTCTCGGTAGGACATGTATTTCTATTACTATGAAATTCATAAATGAAGTAGTTAATGGTAGGGTTACCATTATCCGCATTTCCTAATTCTTGATAGCAGGAGAAATAGAGTCTTTTTTTGGCGACTGTAGCGGAGCCGAAGGAGATTCTTTCAATCGAGATTCGCCCAAAAAAAAGTACAAATAGCAGCGGAGGCAGCCGAGAATGTTATGTAAAAAGGACCAAGGAGGATCCTATCCTAAAGGAGAAGGAGGAGGAGTAGGAGCTAGCTTTAGGGGCGGAATCGAATGATTACGAGATAAACAATGAGACAAAGGAGAGCACTTAGACAATTCACTTTGAGTACAGGGAAGTCTGCTGGTAGGAATTCCTCAGGGCGTATTACGGTTTTTCACCGAGGGGGTGGATCGAAGCGATTGCAGCGAAGAATTGATCTGAAACGAAGCACTTCGTCTATAGGCATTGCCTTCAACCCCTAAACGGCTCCATCAGCTTTTTGTTGACTTTATAAACCCACTTGTAGCCAATGGCTTCTTTCCCTAGAGGAAGAGAGACTCAATCCCAAGTAGCAAACCATTCTAGTGCTACGATCTCTTTTTGCATAGAGCTGCCAGCAGGGTTGAGATATGGCCTCTGCAAAGGTATCAGGTTAAAAAAGATGGATGAAATTGCAAAAAATACTCGTGGGAAGTAGACAGAGACTTAGTTGATACAAACCTATGAATAGGAAAACGAAGACGGGTGGATCTACGTACCCCGAGAATAGAAGCTAGAGAACCTAAGTCTGAAGAAGAGTCTTGGTTCGAAGTATAGGGAGAGAGGGAGACCACTGAATCAGTTGGCTCAGCTCTGAAAACTGAGTGACGAGAATCTGTCTTCACAAACCTGTTCCGTGCTGCTCACCACTCCTCGAGGCCAAGGACGGGGTCGAACCGTCATTCCAGGATTTGCAGTCCGATACATTTCCATTATGTTACCTAGCCAAACCCGCCACCTCATGTGCCAAAGTAAAACGGTTGTTCTTCCTTCTCCGCTCCTTCTTTTTCTACATATGCGGCGGCGGGTTACCAGAGAAGGGGGGACAACTCCTTTCTCCTTTGCCTTGCTCAATCTTCCTTTTCTGCTTGAAAGTAGCAAGCCACTCTACAATTGGTACAGAGGCACTCTCGGACTGATCATCTTGCTGCAACAAAGCAAGCTTAGGAATGAATCTAATGGAAATTTAGGTCTCTGTCCGCTTGGAAGATTATTCTTTCCTCCTCGGCGAAAGAGGGCAAAAAAGGTGTGTGGGAGAAAGAATTCAAAAAGGAGAGAAGATTTCGTCCACCAAGCGGGACAGAGTGCGACCCCTAAGCAATTAGGGGTTCTCGCTCATCTCTTGGGGGTCCATCTCATCTGAAAACTTTTCCTCTTCCATTAGCATAGCTAAATTTGAATAGGATGAATCAGCCTCAGGAAAAGTAAGCCCCCTTTCCTTGATTGAATTTGGCTTCGCTGCGCCCTGAATCAATAAAAAAGCTTATTGATTTGATTCATCCCATTTCATTTATTTGGGCGAGAGGGAGGCTGTGAGTCACCTGGGCTACGGATTTTTCCGTTGGTTGATTCTCGAAATTGAAAAAAAAAAATAGGGTCCAGACCCACAAATGAATAGGAAGCGAGGCGAGGGTCCTTCATTAAAGGGGGGAAAAGAGGGGTGGGGCTTTGTTCTGGGGGGGCCGCCTTGCGCAGCTTTAGAAAGGAGAGAATGACTTTCTGAAATTCTCTCCAACCCTTTCTATCTATCTTTAGAAGTAGGGCGAGAGAAAGTCAATATGATATTTGCGTTGGTTTTTCCAACGAAACTCAGCACTTTTCTTCTTTCTCATTCGGAAGGCTCAGTCCCACACCCTGACTTCAATGATGGGAACAACCTCCGCACTCCGGCGCTCCACTGAACAACAGTTCTCCGCCGATAGCTCGCGGGTGGGATTGACGGGATAGATCACTATTGCAGAAGGAGGTAGAACCGGGGGAAGAATTATGGCTATAAAGGTCCTCGCCCTCTTAGGCACATGGTTCTAAAGATGAAATCTCAAAGCGGTACTAAAGATTAGGCAGAAGAAGAACTATAACTAGAATTCTACGCCCCTCCCCTTGTACCAAGAAGCAAGTTCGGCAGGAGAACACTTCACAAAATGCGCTTTGACAGCCTTTAAACCTTCATCGACGCCAACACACTGGCAGGGGGAGCAGCATGGAACAATTACGTTCGAGCTTTTTGTCAACTGATTCCACTCAAGCAATAGAAAGAAAGGCTATCTCCTCTAATCTCTAACTATGCTGAGTTCAATCAAGCTAAGAACTAGTCGACCTCCTTACTTCTTTACCGCTCCTTCCCCTCACCCTCAAGTCACGACCTAATGTAAGTTCTTTCAGTCCTTTTCGAGCTAGCCCTTCTCTAGCCTGGAGCCTGGAAAAGCAAAGTCCGATCTACGATACGCCATAACCATCCACCCCGTCCCGAGCCTCGTTTGCTAAGCGGGCTCATAGTCCAAGCCGTTGACCTATCTCTATCTATATCTTCTTCTAGGTCGGCGGACCCTGGTCTTGTTCGAGTTTATGATATTCCCCGCTCGTGCCTCCCCTGTCACGTATGGGGATCCCCTTCGCTGCCTTTCATTTAGCTACTCTTCAGTATTTAACATTTTACCCTAAAAGGTCGGTCAACCACTACATTTCTTGAATGGTCGCTGCCTACATTACTCTTTCTCCCTCTTTTCAAGGAAGTGAGTCTAAGACCTATTTATGTAGTTCTCGGTCCTTTTTATACAGTTCCTGACAGGTGCTTTTGTGGCTCTTCACTCCAGCCCTGAAGTATTCTGTAAGCTGTCATGAGTACGCCGAATCGAGAATTGAAACATAGCATCTGAGGTTGCATTAATCGAGGATACACGACAGAAGGAATTGTTCTATTTCCAAACTTCACCTTCAAAAAGCGTAGATTTTTTTTCTCGAATCACGTGTTTTTCTCCTCGTAAGACTGAGAGAAATGAATAAATAACAAATAAAAAAAAAAAAAAGAATCAAATCGCACCATCTCTGTAATAGGTAAATGCCTCTTTTTCTCCTGAAGTTGTCGGAATTACTCGTAATAAGATATTGGCTACAATTGAAAAGGTCTTATCAATAAAATTTCCATTTATCCGTGATCTAGGCATAGGTAGCAATCCATTCTAGAATTCTTTTCATTACCTCTCGTGGGAAAAAGATCCCACAAAGAAAAGAATTGTATAGTACGAAATAACATAAAAACTTATTTTTTTTTTAACAATTTTAAAGAAAAATTGTATCTTTATCCCGGAGTCTTGAAGGAAAGAAAAATGGTTCTTTGTTTTGACTTTGATGAAAAATTGTCAGTTAAAATGGATTGGTCGGACCTATCCAATAATGGAATATGGATTATGACTGA
>NC_077237.1:50678022-50928022 GCF_947179165.1 Solanum dulcamara | reverse complement strand
TACTCCACAGACTATGAAGTGATACACAATCCATGAAGCCTATCATGGTTGTCTTCTAACTTAATGAGTTTTTGGGGTCAAGTTCACAGAAGGGATTACGGTCCGTGGAGTCCTCCACGAGCCGTGAACCCTTTTATGGACCTTCACTTATTTTACAAACATTCTAGGGCTAGATCATGTTGCCTTTTCACTGCCTGTGGTCCCCATCACTTCCCGTGAAGGTCTCCTTAAAGTCCACCTTGTGCCCAAAAAGTTGTAATTTCCTATGATCCCCTTTTTAAACACTATTTTCTGTCTTTCCAACTTTTGGAGTCTTACAAATATTATATCATAATCATGTGGTCAATGCATCAGAAACCTTGTGAGAACCTATACCACTTTATATACCATTGTGTGAGATATGACGTTAACTAACACTTTAGACCATACGAGTTATAACATGAAATCCGATGTAACTCCCACATCGAGAAGACATAGGCTACTTGTCAAAGTAGACTCCGTCAGAACATCTTAATTTGAGCTATTTTTGGATCTACTAACTAGGCTACAAAGGAAAACCTACGAGGGTAATGTAGTTAGGGACTATAGGTTTCTACTAGGAACCCCTTGGGTCACTCTTTGAGCTTCCAGACCATACCCCACCTCAAATCCTCTCGGTGCTTAGTCATTATCCCAACAGAATTCATGAACATGTAGTCATTAACATTATTAGGAAAGTCTATAATAAATACCAATCCAACAAAATAAAATAATCATTAGAGTAGCTCATTCACATAATTGATTCATACAAAAAAAAACCCTTTCCGTTTATGAATCCCTAAGTTAGTGAGAAAATTATTCACCATCTTTAACATTAGTGTGTGAGGAAAACCCATCACAAGATTTATACTTTCTTGAAACATCATTGAAATCCTAATTCATCATCACTCGTTACTTTCATGAGTCATTCAAAAGTCCTTGATAATCATTTATAAAACTCCATTTTAAAAAATCATACTTAAAAATATCATAGAATATATATCCATAAAGTTTACTTGAAATCATGCAATTTAAATCAATTCATATAATTAAGTCAATGACAATGAAGTAAACCATAAGTAAGTTGACCCATTGAAATTTTGTAAGAATTAGGTCTAGCGGATAATCATAGAAGAACAATTCGAGAGAGAAAACTTTGGGACTCTATGGATTCAAGGATCCATGGATAAATTCCCACATACCATAGCCAATTAGAGCCCTAAATGCACTTGAATTGGAGAATTTAACTTGGAATTCATTGAAACCTTGCTTGAGGACGAAGATGACCCTTGGAGAAAAGCTCTAGAGAGAAGATTTATATTTTTGATGATTGGGAGCGAAGGAGGGTTTAGGTTATTTAATAAAATAGGATTTATCCCTAAAAATCATCCAAATATATTAATGAACTAATAAGGAAAAAATTAAAACACCCCTAAAACTTATCTATTGGGACCCTGCACGGCTGGTCCTCATGGACTATGTAATCCTTTGCGTTCGAAGTTGCTCGTGAACCATAATGACCAAAGGGGAACTTCTGCGGGCATCTCTACGGCCCATGCATTGCTCTACGGGTCGTAGACACTTTCGTGAAAGTACCTTTTCCTTTTGGTGTAACGACTTCCCTTACACAGACCTCAATAAGGTATGTGTAACCCTTTACGGCCCATCAAAGGGATTCATGGAACTTAACATATCTAGGGTTTTGAGTGGTCAGGTCTAAGGAAAGTCTACAGTCCGTGGTGCTCACCATGAGCCATAGACCCTCTCGTAAACTTTTCCTCCCTTTTCCCTTTTTTCTGACCTAACTTCTATGGTGCCTTTCACAACACATGGTGAATTATATGGTCCATGAATTCCATCTGGTGCAAAAGATGAGATTTTTTGAGAATTTTCTTTTAAACTCTGATTTCTTACTTTTCAACTTCGAGGGTCTTACAATATCTCCCCCTTTTGAACAGTTTTCCTCGAATAGAATGGAATAGGAAAGAGATATAGCTTCCCAACGTGAATGCCAAACATATTGAAAATGCATATAAACATAGAATATTATATCCTAAGCTAAAACATGACTTTAAAACTCATTTCATGAACATGAATACATATGAAAACATGAGAATGACTTAAGCAGATGAATTTGATGGAGTGAATCATGAAGGAACTCAATACCTTAACTAAGAATGGAAGAAAAGAGATGATGATATTGTGATATCATATTAGCTTCAGCCTCCCATGTAGCACCTTCAACCTCTTGGTTCCTCCATAACATCTTAATGAAAGCTACTTCCTTGTTCCTCAACCTTCTAACTTGTCGGTCAAGAATTTGAACCAGAACATCCTCATAGGATAAACTCTCTTCCACACCAATGTTGTCTAAAAAAATGGATCTAGAATCACCAACACATTTTCTTAATAAGGACACATGAAATATAAGATGCATCGATGCCAATTCAGAAGGAAAATCCAACCCATATGCCACCTTACCAATCTCCCTCAAAATCTGATATGGGCCTACATAGAGGGGACTAAGCTTCACTTACCTGAAAAAATGCATAACACTCTTCATAGGCTAGATTTTCAAGTAAAGCCAATTATTAACCTCAATTTCAAGTTCCCTTCTCCTCACATATGAATAGGACTTTTGTCAGCTTTGGGAATTCTTCAATCTTTCTCTAATCAATCTAACCTTTTCCATAGCCTTATTCACCTACTTGGGTCCTATCAAGGCAACTTCTTGTCACACCTCAAGTTAGGCCCTGCGCGTGACATGGTTATCGGAGTCTCGATGAATTCCAATCAAGCCTCTTAGCATTTATCGCATTCAAAAGGTAAGAAAGTACACCAATAGAAGTATAAGAGGAACATAAGTCTCAACAAAAATCTTTGAAAGAAATGAAAGCTCAACAAAATGTCTGAATAAACAAATCTACAACACATAGGCATCTAAACATGCCTCTACTACATCTAGGTGGGGCTTAGGACTTGTTCCTAGCTCACCAAAATATAAGAATCAAATCATGAAAATATAGAAAATTCATTTATGTCACATCCTTAGAACATGAGGACTCACCGCCAATGATAAGCTACTAAGAAACTTTATCCAAGAATGGGATAAATGTGTTCGTATGACACTATATTATAATATAATATAGGCAAAAGTATGTTTAAGTCAATGGAATGCACTAAGTATGTGAGAAGCATGCATGAAAAATAATAATAGGAAATAAGTAATATGAACGTGAGATGCATGACCAATACATTTGGAAGGATGAGTAAAACTTAAAAATATTTAAAACATTTTTGATCAAGTGGTCAATGCATCGTAAAGTCGACATAAGAGATCATATCGTAGCATATACCTTGGTATGGGATAGGACCTTTAACCAACACTTAAGACCATGCGATCTGTAACATGGAACTCGATGTACTCCCACATCAAGAAGGGGAATGCTACTTGCCAAGGTAGAATCCGTGATGGTACCTTTCTTTAACATCATGATATATACATGGATCCACCTGCTAATCCATAAAGGAAACCTATGAGGTCAATGTAATTAGGGACTATAGGTTGCTATTAGGATTCCCTTGTCTCTAATTTGGCTACCTGACCTAAAAACATCTAAAAGTCCTCTTGATGCTTAGTCATTATCCCAACGGAATTCATTAAAAAATTAGAATAACATCATCATAAAAATAATGATAAGAGTAGCTCATTACATGAGTGATTTATAGGAATCCATGAGTCGGTGAGAAAAGTCTTTAAACTCTTAAACATGAGTTGTGATAAAACCTTTCACAATCTTAATACCTTACATGAAACATTATAGAAATATAGTTCATCATACTAATACTTTTTCATAAAATACATCCTCAAAATTCATGATCATAGTTTCATAAGTTCAACATTTACAATTGAAAATCATAGCTCAATGCATGGGTCCATATGGAAATAAATTAGAAATCACATATTATAATAAATTAATGCATGATAATGAAGAATAACACTCATTGCAATCAAATAAAAAGGACCCGTGACATAAAACCCTCATAAATTGGGTGAAATTTAATTAGAAGAATTGGGTTATTTTGAGACCCAATGGATGAAAGGAATCCACCAGTGAAACCCCATATAACTTGATCAATAGAGCCTTAGATGCAAAAGTTTTGGGGAAACAGAGCTTTAGAATACCTAAACCCTACTTGATTGGAGATAAAACCATTGAGTAGATGTTTTAAAGAGAAAATTCTTGCAACGGATTATTTGGGAGTGTTGAGGGAAATTCAAATGGTTTAGGTAGTTATAGGCTTTAGGAGTAGGATTCAAATGATGTAGTTTATGTATTTAGCGGCTCATAATTGATGCAAATACCCTTAAAAATAACTGTTAGGGACCAAAAGGGCCAGATGAGACCTACTCGCGGACTGAGTCGGTGAGTCACCCACCATCCCTCCTCCTCGCCTAAACTGCACGAGCCCTTAGGGAAATACCAAAAAAATTCCCTTATTTAGGCGATATTGACCAGGCTCACCCAAAGTTGATTTCCCTCGCCCAAAGCTTTATCAGGATAGCTAATCCCATTGATCTTTTTTGGGAGTTGAGCCTGCTCGGATAATCTATTTGATGAGTTGCCAAACTGGCCTCTCCTCACCCAACTCTCCCACAAACTTTGAACAAAAAGGCGAGCTCTAGCTCAACTTAGCGAGTCAGCAAAGGCCACTCGATGAGTCGTTGAGCTTCTAAGTGAGCTCCAGGCTCCCATTTTCAACCTTTCCCCCTGTTAAAATTAGAATCCTAACTTTTCAACATCCAGGACCACATAATATCTCCCCCTTAGGAACATTCATTCTTGAATGGGACTCACCCAATATGAAAGGAGTAAGGAAAAGAAACATAATAGCCCAGCATGAATGCAATATGATATTTTAAATACATAGACCATAAGAATTTAATATTAACATAAATCATAGCTTAAAGTCCATTTCATGAACAAGCATGCATATGAGAAACATGAGAATGACATAGATACTTAGTTTTGAAGGAGTGATCATGGAAGGAATTTAGTACCTAAACTATGAAAGAAAGGAAATAAATTGGGATATCATGACATCAAATCGGCTTCGTCCTCCCCTATATAACCTTCAACCTGTTGATTTCTCCACAACTCTTTAACGGATGTAATATTTTTGTTGCTCAACTTTCAAACTTGCTGGTCTAGAATATCAACTAGAACCTCCTCATAAGACAAACCCTCCTTCACACTCACACCATATGAAGGTATTATTCAGCTAGTCTCACCAACATACTTCTTCAATAAGGACGTATGAAACACTAGATGCACCAATGCTAGCTCCAGAGGAAAATCCAACTCATATGCCACCTTGCCCAATATCCTATAAATTTGATGTGGGCTTACATATCGGGGACTAAGCTTCCCTTTTTTTCCAAAATGCAGCACTTCTTCCATGGGGGAAGTTTTTAAATAGACCCAAGCATTGACCTCAAACTCAAGTTCCCTTCTCCTTATATCTGAATAGGACTTTTGTTGAGTTTGAGTGGTGTTCAATCTTTCTCTAATGAGTCTAACTTTTTCTATAGCCTAATGTACCAACTTGGGACCTATCAAAGCATCTTCACCAACTCCAAATCATATAATCAGAGACCGGCATTTCCTACCATAGAAGACTGCAAATGGGGCCATTTGGATACTAGAATAGTAACTATTATTATTGGAAAACTCATTCAATAGTAGATTCTCATCTCAATTTCCTTGAAAATCAATAACACACACCCTCAACATATCTTCAAAGGTTTGAATTATTATTTTAGCTTGACCATCAGTTTAATGGTGAAAAGAACGACATTAGTTCCAAGACCCTTGAAAGACCTCTAAAACTGAGATGTAAATTGCGTACCTCAATCTGAAATGACAGACAAAGGAACACCATAAAGCTTAACAAATTTATGAGTATATATTCTCGCATAATCCTCAGCTGAATAGGAAGTCTTAATAAGAAGAAAATGCGCCAACTTAGTCATCTAATCAACAACAACACAAATTGAATTATCTTGCCTACGAGTACGATACAAACTAGTGATAGTCCACATTCAAGGCTCCTACTTCCAAGTACGAATTACAATCTCTTGAGCTTAACCTCCTAGTTTTTCATGCTCAAAGTTTACTTGTTGACAAATAGGACACTTGCCACAAACTATGTAGTATCCTTCTTCATGTCATTCCACTAATATACATTCTTATAATCTGTATACATATTTATGGAACCCAGATAAATAGAATACCGTGAACTATGTGTTTCGAATAATATCAATTCCCTCAATTCAACAATGTTGGGGACACAAAACCAATCTTGATATCTCAATACACCATTTCTCCCTTGTGAGAAAGCCTCAATGTCTTTTTCGACACTCATTTTCTTCAACTCAACCAAGGTTGGATCATTATCTTATTTTGCCTTAACATCCACCACAAGAAACTATTTGGAACAATTTTGAACAACAACACCACCGTCCTCTGAATCTACCAGGAGAATAGCCAAATAAGTTAGTCTATGAACATCATGGACCAACTCTTTCTTCTAATCCTCAACATGAGTAACACTATTCATAGACAACCTATTAAGAGCATCAACAACCACATTCGCCTTACCCGAATTGTACAACACGCTCGTATCATAGTCTTTCAATAATTCAAGAACCTCCTTTTCCAAACGTTCAAGTCCTTTTGGTTAAACACATATTGCAAACTTTTATGACTGTGAATACATTAACATGGAAACCATACAGATAGTGTCTCCAAATTTTTAAAGAAAAAATAACTAATGCTAACTCCATTGCATGGGTTGGGTAGTTCTTCTCATGAACCTTGAGTTGCATAGAAGCATAGGCTATCACTTTACTGTTCTGCATCAAAACTCAATCAAAATAAACCCTTGAAGCATCGCAAAAATCAACAAACTCATCAGAACCTTCTAGTAAGTCAACACTAGAGCAGAAGTACTCAATCCTTTAACTCCTAGAAGCTTTTCTCACAGGCCTCAAACCATTTGCAATTTATTTTGATTCAAGGTAGTCAAGGGTGATGCAATGGAAGAGAAACCTTCCACAAACCATCTATAATAATTGGCTAAGCCCAAGAAACTTCGAATATCGGAAGGATACAAAGATCTCAGCCAATTCTTAACCACCTCCGTCTTCTTAGGATCAACCATAATACTTTCACCGGAGATAATATGGCAAAGAAATGCAATTGACCTCAGCCAAAACTCACATTTTCTAAACTTAGTAAATAATTGACGGTCCTTGATTACTTGCAACTCAATCCTTAAATGATTGACATATTCCTCTTCATTCCAAGAGTAGACCAAGATATCATTAATAAAAACAATCACAAACATATCCAAATATTTCTTGAACACCCAGTTCATCAAATCCATAAAATATGTCGTATAGAGTTCTCCTACAGAGTTCTAAAAGCCCTCTTTGAAATATCGCATTCCCTTACTAGGAGTTGATGGTAACCCGACCGAAGGTGAATCTTTTAAAAGTAACTCACTTCTTGAAGTTGATCAAATAAGTCATCAATACTTGGAATGGGATACTTATTTGTAATTGTCACCTTGTTCAATCGTCGCTTTTTAATACACATATTGAAACAACCATCCTTCTTACTAACAAAGAGAACCGGAGCACCCAAAGGGGAGGTACTCGGTCTAATAAAGCCCTTGTCCAACAAGTTATTTAACTGATGTTTTAATTCCTTAAGTTCTGTTAGTACCATGGGGTAAAAAGGAATAGTGATATGTTGGGTATCGGGAAGAAAATCAAAACTCAACTCTATTTCTCTTTTGGGAGGGACACATAGAGATCATCAAACAAAACTTTCAGAAACTCACAAACAAGAAAATCTAACTCAAGAGTAGGAGCTTTGGAATTGGTATCCCCAAACCAAATTAGATGATAGATACAACCCCTGGAATTCATTTTCCAAGCTGAAACAAACGAGATGAATTGACCCTTAGAAACAAAATTACTATTTTTTTATTGTAGTACTGGCTCATCAGGAAACTAAAACTTGACCACACGGGTTCTATAACATATGGAAGCATAACATGCATGAAGCTAATGCATACGAAGGATACAATCAAAATCAATCATTTCAAGCTCTAAAAGATCTCATGAGGTAACTTTATAAAAAACTGAGACCAGACAATTTCTATAGACCCTCTTGGACATAACCAAATAACCAATCGGCGTATATACTAAAGAAGGTTGTATCAATATTTTGAGATTAACAACAAATATCAAGGAAAGATAGGGAGTAACAAAAGATAGAATAGCACCCAGCATAAACATCAAAGTCAATGACTTTCAACATACTCATCACAACATTGAGAGATTCCTCCAAATTGTGCTTAGTCTGAAGAGCATAGAATTGGTTTTGGTGCTGACCATAACTGACACCCATATAATTGCTTTTGGTACTGGATAAACTGTAATTGGATTCTTAGCTTGGGGTTGACCATTACCTCTATAATTTTAGCTTGATGACCCAACTTACCATACCAAAAGCATGAATTCAAACTTGCTAAGAATTCTCCCTTATGGTTCCTCCTACACTTGTTGCATGGGGCAATAAATTTAACACTCGGAGATCCTCCTTGGGCCTTAGGGTTAGACAGCCTCTCTTTCTAAAACTTTGGAGCCAAAATGTTTGAAGTTTTTTGGTCCAAATATACTTGGTGAAATTGAGGACGACCACTATTTTTGGACCTAGAATGCGAGAAATTACCACCATTGGTTCTTTCCCTCTTAGACTCTTATTTACACTCCTTAAGTTTCTTATCCTAGATTAGTTCAGCATAGGTAATGAGACTTGATACATCCATCTCCCTAATTAACATAGAAGTTTTGCACTCTGTGACACCTAGTTTGAAACCCGACATAAACTTACTCATTCAGGCTCTTGAGTTGGATACCATAAAATAGAGCATACTTAGATAATTGTTTGAACTTGAGGGAATACTCTCTCACATTCATTTTACCTATTGTAGGTTGATGAACTCTTAGATCGTAGCCTCTATTAGCTTAATAGGAAAGAAACGGTCAAGAAACACCTCTTTAAACTCATCCCATGCAATTAGATCTACTTTTTTATCCAACTCCACTTCCCATTGGTAAAACCAAATCTTAGCAACCCACTTTGATACACGGCTAACTCTGTCATTTCCAATAGACTAATCCCCATAATTTCCAAAATTATATAATGCTTTCGACAAACTTTTATAGATCATCAACCTTGCACCTATGAAACTTCAGGGGACTCATACTCATGATAAGGAGAACCCTTGTCGATTTTGTACCCATATTTGGATTCACGGGAGAAACTACCACTCGAATGACTTTAGCCTCCACCGCTTGAGCAAGTACTTGAAATGTAGCTCGAAACTCAGCATGACAGACTTGCTCATTCAAGGGATTATTTGGAGCTTTTTACTCCTCCTCAATGTTTCTTAAGATGGGAATTCTTCTTGGAGGCATTATTCTAAAATCTGAAAGAGAAAGCATTAGAAGGAAAGCCTTAGACTTCAACTCCATCGCACGATAAGATCATGAAAGAAGTGGAATTTCCTAAAATGCCTCATAGCCTCCTATTCATAGATGTAGCATACTTCACACCGATAAAAAAGACTCTACTAGACGCGGCATGTTAGACTCTCTGGAACACTCTAAACCTTGAGTTCCGATACCATGTTTGTCATGACTGAAGCTAGGCCCTAGGCATGATATGGAGATTGGAGTCCCGAGGAACTCCAACCAAGCCTCTTAGCATTTATCGCATTCATAAGGTGAGAAACTACACCAATAGAAGCATAAGCAGAAAAAATAAGTCTCAACAAAAATCTTCGAAAGAAATGAAAGCCCAACAACATGTCCGAATAAATGTAGCTACAACTCATAGACTTCTAAACATGCCTCTACTTGGTCTAAGTGGGCCTTAGGACATCTTCCTAGATTACCAAAACATAAGAATAAAATCATGAAAATATAGGAAATTTATTTATGTAACGTCCTTAGAATATGAGGACTCACCACAATGATAAGCTAACAAGCAACTTTAGCCATGAGCGGGAAGAGCATGATCCTCAGACCCCATATTATGATATAATGTAGCCAAAAATATGCATTACTACATGGAATACACTAAGTACATGAAAAGCATACATGAACAATAATAATAGGACATAAGCAAATAAGCATACGTAATGTAAACAAGAAAATAAGATAAATTGTAGACACAAAAACATAGTCTCAAAAATAGAATGTAAGTCTCAAAATGAGGAGAATAAGGTAACATAGACTCTCAACACCTAACATAACTCTACTAACTAGATGGGGGATTAAGAAAAGCTCCTCGCTCACCCATGACAACATAAGATTAATAAAGCAATCAACTAAAAAAATTAAATAAATGTCATGTCCTTAAACTGTGAGAATTCACCAATAATACAACATAATAGATCTAGCCATGAACAGGAGGGTAAGCGTGATCGACGGATCCTACATTATGATATGTTATAGGAAAAAATATGCGTTAGTACATGGAATGCACTAAGTATGTGAGAAGTATGCATGAACAATAAGCATATGACATAATCAATATGACTCATGAGATGCAAGAACAATATCTTAAAACATGAGTAATGCCATGAAAACATTAATGTTATATCCCATACTTTTGTACATTAGAGAATGTTTTTTTTCTAAAAGATTGCCATGGGATCCATGTTGTTTATGAATTTCTACCCAGGTAGTAATGGCTGGAAATAGGGTTATAAGGATTTGGAAGGAGTTGGGGGCCGAATAATGAGTTGTGGTACTCAACTTACTTGTGTAAGCTACCAACTTGGATGTGTTACGTACTTAAGCTACTTGAGTGCGTTTTGAGATTAGTAGCAAATATTAATTAGGTTCTTAAAATGAGATGAGATTATGAACCCACAGAAGAGGCGCAAGGAGGCATAGAACCTACTTGGAAGCAAGTAGGTGATGCACCTACTTGGAACAAGTAGGTGACACACCTTCTTGATGTGGGGCCATGCTTCCACGTGGCAGTTTTATATTGGGTGCATGATTGATGTGGCACCCTAGAGGGCTACCACGTGTCACCCTTAGGGGATTCCATGTATAACCTTCTAAGGAGGTGTATATAAGTATTTATTTATGAGCAATTGCTCATTTTCAGCATCTATACTTAGCAAAAAAAAACTAGACAAAGTTAGAGAAAAAGAGAGACTAGCTACCGGTTTGAGCCAAGAAAGAGGTAAGGCCCGATTTCATTCTGTAAATTAATTATTTAAGGTATCCTACGGTGATATGACGGTGTTTAATAATGAAAATTTTCTATTTGAGGTTAGGTTTTGGCCAATTTCGGCCAATTTCAGGTAAGGTAAGGTCTTCCCTTTCAATTTGAAGTTTATGGTGTTTTCATAGGATGTTTTATACATATTTTATGCTTCTGTAAGTGTAATAACTTTGTATAGATGCTCGGCGTTAGAAACAAACTAAATCGGAGTCGCTATAGTTAAATTATCATCAAAAAGAGGTGTTGTGTGTGTGGGGTGCTGCTGCAGGTGTGTGGTGGAGTGTTTCAGGTATGGAGCATGGTTTAAATTGGGAGTGGGTGCTTCTGGTTTCATCCACAGGAACCCCCGCTTCGTATAATTGAAAATGTTATGAGATAACGAGTGAAAACCCTATTGTGGTATCGTAGTTTTAAGCGGATTGTTTGGAGTTTGTTTTGTGTAATATAGAAGTGGTGTAATTGTGTGTTGGCTGCTTATCATTGATTTTGGTTTTCTTTACTAATTGAATATGTGATTGGAAGTTCGGATAGGGCGAGTTATAGAGGAGATCCCGCCCGAATTCCATTAACTTCTTAACTAGTTAATAGACTAGTCGAGAAAGACGAATAAGGAGTTGGTTCCTATGAGTGCTTGGCTGTGGATTTAGAAGCTAGAAAGTTAAAGGTTACTAACATTAGCATTACCTTCGTGTTAAAATAGGTGCAGAGGAGGACAAGATAAGTTGGGTTAAAAACAATCGATAGGAGGTATGTGAAGCTTTCTTTTGGCATGTTTTTTGGATAAGTATGTAAAGCTATTCTTGTCTTTTGTTGGCATGTCTTATATGTAACTAATGAATGATATGTATATGAGCTTGGGGTAATTCCATTCATAAGTTCCAAGCATGAGCCGTGAGTTTTATTGACTTCATGATATTAGAACTCCTAAAGTAGTTGAGTTGTTGCCTTTTAGGGCTTCTATATGATGAAAGGTAGTATGTGTAAAGCCTGTCTCTTCTTTCCTTTGGAATGTCTTAAATGTAAGTAAATTGAGGTATGATATGAGTGTAATGGCAGTTCTAGTTGTAAGTCCCGATTATAACTTGTCACTCGAGTTCACTCCTAAATTCTAAGGGTCTTAAAGTAGTTAAACTACGACCCTCGAGCCTTCTATAGGCTTAATAGTGATTGGGTGTGTAAGTTCCTAAATTTGGGGTCTCTTAGGAATATTTATGATAATGGTTGGGGGATGTCTGATATGTTACCAAGTCTTACATGCACGTATATGCATTATTATGTGATATGTGGATCGGGCCATCCTTCCTCGGCATTATTATATGATATGAATGCATATGGATCGGGACGTCGTACCTCAACATCACTATTATGCAATATATGGATCAGGACATCGTACCTTGGCATTGTTATATAAGAGATGGATCGGGCCGTCGTTCTTCGGCAGTATTATACGATATGTGGATCGGGCCATCGTTCCTCGGCAGGTACTTGCTATATATATGGATCATGTTGTACGTTCCACAACACTAATAATACACTTGTGCTCATAATAGAAGAATGATATAATGGTTAAATCAAGTCCCTAAATAGGCCGAGTACGGTACATGATAATAGTATGTATGACTTTGTTTCATAAAATGCAGGTAAGGTGAATGGCTAAACATTAAAATTGCCCCTGCATCCCTACTTTAACTGTAATTCTTCATATACTGTTACAGGCTTAACACTCAGTACATATGCCGTACTGACCCCCTCTTTTTTGGGGGGTTGCGTTTCATGCCCGCAGGTACAGATACATGCTTTGGGGATACGCCAGCCTAGGATTCCACTCAGCAAGTTTGGGAAAAGCTCCACTGTATCGGAGCCTAGAGTTTGGTACTAAACCTCTGATGTATATATTTGTTTATTTAGGGGTACGACGAGGGCCCTGTCCCGCCTTATGTTATCACTAATACTCTTAGAGATCTGTAGATACGTGTGTGGATTGTGTATATGTGTGTATTCAATTGTGCCTGTATGACTTATATTTTAGGACATTCCATTTGTTTTGGCAGCCTTGACGGCTCGCGTATGTGTTTATAATGGGACAACCCCACAAGCTATGATAGCCTCGCCGGCTTATAAGTTGTATTGCATATTAAGGCATTGTGACCCAAATATGCAACAGGTTTACTTATGGTTTCCAGGGGTATATGCGAGTGTCCAGCTTGGACACCCAGTCGCGGCCCACGGGGTTAGTTCGTGACAGAAGTGGTATCAGAGCAGTTCATTCTTGAAGTGTCTACAGACCGTGTCTAGTATAGTCTTGTTTATCGGTGTGTTGTGCACCACATCTATCAACAGGAGGCTACGGGACATTTATTCTGTTTACAGTAATGCCTCCAAGGAAATCTATAACTTCCTAGAAGGGCCAATTAGTAGCGGGGGAAACTAGTTAGACTCGAAGAGTTATAAGGGCGTGTGCCCAGTGTATGCTAGGGGTTGCGCTCCAGTCGGCAAGCTCTACTTTACCGCTACTTTCATAGGACCATAGAGCAGCGACAAGCTCTACTACAATATCACTACCCGAGGAGCATAGGGAAGAAGTAGCAGCAGAACCAGAGACTTCATTGCCTGAACCTCCATCCCTACAGCCAGGGCCAAAAGATAGGGCCATGAGAGATGCGGTATAGTTTCTAACTAGGATAGTGGCAGGGCAAGCTCAAAGGTATGGGCTAGTTGCCGATGATGTGGATAGATATGATAGTTTGAGGGTTCGTGACTTCTTAACTTGTAACCCTCTAGAGTTTTATCGGTTAAGACCTATGGATGACCCACAGGAGTTCATTCGACAGATTAAGCATACATTAATAGTAATTAGGGATTCTGAGACTGAGTTTGTTGAATTGGCTTCATATCGGCTGCATGACATAGCAATTAATTGGTATATGTCCTAGAAATTATCAAGGGGCGAGGGTGCTCCTTTATCAGTCTAGGATGAGTTTGTGGAAGCCTTCCTTAACTACTTTCTACCTCTAGAAATGAAGCAAGCCAGAGTTGATAGATTTTTACAGTTGAGACAGAATGGCAGGAGCATTAGAGATTATAGCCTTGAGTTTGACTCGTTGGCGAGGAATGCGCCCACTATTGTGGCTGATATAGCTGATAGGGTGCATCGCTATATGATGGGATAGATCTTTACTTGATTGATAGCTGTATGGCTATGGATTCTCTGCCAGGCATGGGTATTGCTCGAGTATAGGCGTATACATAAGGGATGGAGGATCGACAAGGAGGGTGACAACCCGATAGAGATTATGATAGTGGCCAGCATAAGAAAGCTAGGTTGGGTCATTATTTAGAGGAGTTTTGAGGAGAGCATCCTCAACAGTATAGTAGGTATCCTTCCCAGCAAGCTCAGAGAACACCCTCATAGTTTATGGGTAGGGGTTCAATAGCATAGGGTATTCAGAGGCCGGTCAGAGCTCGCAGATGAATAGGGATTTGCATCAGTTGAGGCCACTTTTGCCTCAGTGCTTTCGTTGTGGTAGGTCTCACTTTGGGGAATGCCGTTCTAATCTGGGTGCTTGTTTCACTTGCGGCTGTCAAGGCCATTTCATGAGAGATTTCCCACTTAAGGGTAACTGAGGTAGTACATCCCAGCCTACTGGGTCAGTTTCTGGTTCTTCATCTTCGATGGCTATGTGCCCTATGGGGTAGGGTATTCAGACACCAGCAGGCCATGGTAGAGGCCATGGTGGAACCTCTAGTTTTAGTGGTCCTTCAAATCGCATCTATGCCTTAGCTACCAGACAGGATCAGGAGGATTCACCAGATGTGGTTATAGGTATATTATCAATTTCCTTCCAGAGTATATATGCATTCATATTGGGGGACTTGTGTGGTTGTAATATGATATGGTATATATATATATATATATATATATATATATATATACATGTTGGCCCTTTGAGACACTATTGGTATTTTCTATGTGTAAGTTTTTGTGATGGATAGGAAGTATGAATAAAACAACTCATGAGATATTAAGGATAGTGTGAAGGATAGCAAGGCTATACTTGATTAAAGGTTAGACAATGGTGTTATTGGCTACTGATAGTGTAACTTACAAGTAACACAAGAGAAAAGATAAGAGATCCTTCCTATGGTAGAATATAAGAGAACTTAAGAGTAGGTAAAGGAAACGAAGCAAGTGTGACAAGATAGACTATGAGTGCATTTCAGTATAATGAAATATGTAGAGCAGAATAAGTCAAGAAAAGGAAAGACTGTAAATAGAATTATACGCACTTGGAATAGAAATTCCTGAAATCATTTTTAGACCTTATAAGGGTTAACATTCGAGAACGAATGTTCTAAAGAGGGTAAGGATGTTATACCCCATACTTTTGTATATTGGAGCATGTTTTGTTTTCTAAAATATTTCCACGGGATCCATGTTGTTTATGAAGTTCCACCCAGGTAGTAACGGTTGGAAATAGGGTTATAAGGATTTAGAAGGAGTTGGGGGCCGAATAATAAGTCATGGTACTCAACTTACTTGCGTAAGCTACCAACTTAGATGTCTTACCTACTTAAGCTACTTGAGTGCATGTTGAGCTTACGTAGAAAAGATTATATAGGTTCTTCAAATGAGACGAGATTATGAACCCACGGAAGAGGCGCAAGGAGGGATAACACCTACTTAGAAGCAAGTACGTGATGCACCTACTTGGAAGCAAGTAGGTACTGCACCTACGTGGACCTAGTAGGTGACACACCTACTTGAGGTGGGGCCTACGCTGCCATGTGGCGATTTTAGATTGGGTGCATGATTGAGGTGGCACCCTAGAGGGCCTAACATGTGTCACCCTTAGGGGATTCCATGTGGAACATTATAAGTAGGTGTATATAAGTATGTATTGATGACCAATTGCTCATTTTCAGCATCTATACTTAGCAAAAAAAAAAAAACTAGACAAAGCTAGAGAAAAAGAGAGACTAGCTACGGGTTTGAGCCAAGGAAGAGGTAAGGCCTGATTTCGTTTCGTGAATTAATTATTTAAGGTATACTACGGTGATATGATGATGTTTAATAATGAAAATTTTCTATTTGGAGCAGCAAAAACGTGACACAAACTGTCCACTACTCTTCAGCACGCTAAGGAACTTTCGAGGTTAGGTTTTGGCTAGTTTTGGCCAATTTCGAGTAAGGTAAGGTCTTCCCTTTCAATTTGAAGTTTATGGTATTTTCATAGGATGTTTTATACATATTTTATGCTGCTGGAAGTATAAGAACTTTGTATAAATGCTCGGCGTTAGAAACAAACTAAATTGGAGTCGCTATAGTTAAATTGTCATCGAAAGGAGGTGTTGTGTGTGGGGTGCTGCTGCATGTGTGTGATGGAGTGTTGCAGGGATGTATCATGGTTTAAATGGTGTGTGGGTGCTTCTGGTTGCATACACATGAACCCCCACTTCGTATAATTAAAGATTTTATGAGATAACGATTGAAAACCCTATTGTGGTATCGTAGTTTTAAGCGGATTATTTGGAGTTTGTTTTGTGTAATATCGAAGTGGTGTAATTGTGTCTTGGATTCTGATCGTTGTTTTTTTTTGGATGTACTAATTGAATATGTGATTGGAAGTTCGTAGAGGGAGATGTATAGAGGAGATGCCGCCCGAATTCCATTAACTTCTTAACTAGTTAATAGACTAGTCGAGACTAGTCGAGAAAGGTGAATACGGAGTTGGTTCCTATGAGTGCTTAGGTGTGAACTTAGAAGCTGGAAAGTTAAAGGTTACTAACATTGGTATTACCTACGTGTTAAATAGGTTCAGAGGACGACCAGACAAGTCGGGTTAAAAACAATCGATAGAAGGTATGTGAAGCTTTCTTTTGGCATGTTTTTGGCATAAGTATGTAAAGCTATTCTTCTCTTTTTTTGGCATGTCTTAGACGTAAGTAATGAATCATATATATATGATCTTGGGGTAATTCTATTCATAAATTCCAAGCATGAGCCATGAGTTTCATTGACTTTGTGATATTAAAACTCCTGTAGTAGTTGAGTTGTTGCCTTTTAGGGCTTCTATATGACGAAAGGTAGTATGTGTAAAGCCTGTCTCTTCTTCCCTTTGGAATGTCTTAAATGTAAGTGAATTGAGGTATGATATGAGTGTAAAGGCAGTTCCAATTGTAAGTCCCGATTATAACTTGTGACTCGAGTTCACTCCTAAATGCTAAGGGTCTTGAAGTAGTTAAACTATGACCCTCGAGCCTTCTATAGGCTGAATAGTGATTAGGTGTGTAAGTTCCTAAATTTGGGGTCTCTTAGGCATATTTATGATAATGGTTGGGGGATGTCTGATATCTTACCAAGTCTTACCTGTACGTATATGCATTTTTATGTGATATGTGGATCAGGCCATCATTCCTCGGCATTATTATATGATATGCATGCATACGGATCGGGCCGTCGTACCTCGGAATCACTATTATGCAATATATGGATCGGGCCATCGTATCTCGGTTTTATTATATGAGAGATGGATTAGGTTGTCGCTCCTCGGCAATATTATACAATATATGGATCGGGCCATCATTCCTCGACAGGTACTTGCTATATATATGGATTGGGCTGTACGTTCCACAACATTAATAATAGACATGTGCTCATGATAGCAGAATGATATAATTGTTTCATCAAGTCCATGAATGGGCCGAGTATGATACGTGATGATAGTATGTATGACTTTGTTTCATAAAGTACAAGTACAGTGAATGGCTAAACATTAAAATTGCCCCTGCATCAGTATTTTAACTGTAATTCTTCATATACTGTTACAGGCTTACACACTCAGTACATATGTCGTACTGACCCCCTCTTCTCGAGGGGGCTGCATTACATGCCCGCAGGTACAGATACATGCTTTGGGGATCCGCCAGCCTAGGGTTCTACTCAGCAAGTTTGGGAAAAGCTCTATTGTATCAGAGGTTAGCTTTTGGTACTAAACCTCTGATGTATATATTTGTTTATTCAGGGGTACGGCGAGGGACCTATCCCGCCTTATGTTATCACTAATACTCTTAGAGGTCTGTAGATACATGTGTGGATTGTGTATATGTGCGTGTTCAACTGTGCCTGTATGACTTACATTATGGGACATTTCTTTTGTCGAGGCAGCCTTGATAGCTCACGTATGATTTTATAATAGGACAACCCCACAAGCTATGATAGCCTCGTCGACTTATAAGTTGTGTTGCCTACTGAGGCACTTTGACCCAAATAGGCGATAGGTTTACTTATGGTTACTAGGGGTATATGCGAGTGTCCAGCTCGGACACCCAGTCGCGGCCCACGGGGTTGGGTCGTGCCAATTAAAACATCATAATAATTGATAAATACATAAAACATTTATCCTCATGAGAACTTCATAACTTTACTTTAACTAGTATGGGATAGGACTACTAACCGACATATAAGACCATGCGAGCTAATACATGGAATATGATAATCCCATCATGGAGAAGGTGGGAGGCTACTTTCTAAGGTAGACTCCATCTAACATTATCATCATTAAGTCTTATATGTAGATCTACTAGCTATACCATATTGGCAAACCTATAGTGGCAACGCAGTTTACGAAATTAGAGGTTGCTACTATTGCTTAGGTCGAGACCCCACCTCAAAGTCCTTTCGGTGAAAAGTCAATATACCACAGAATACATGTCATGTCACAATCATAAATTATACTTGGCATAAATCATAAGTCTTTCATAATCATTCTTTATAAAAACTTATTCATAGGAATAGCTCATTATAATGTGATTAATGTAATGTGGGTGTAGGCCTTTCATCATTACAAATCTTTTTCATAAATACATCATTAGGGTCTAAGTCACCATCATTCATAAAACTTTCTCGCATACTTGAAATTTGTGATCATAGCTTATACTTGAAATTAGGGTAGAAACATGAATACATGATCAATTTAATTGAAAATTATGAAATTGGATTGAAAACATGCATGATCATATACTTTACATCAACTCATACTTAATTCATGAAAATAATATTAATTGAATGTATAATTTCATTAATAGTCATAGAAGATAGCATAAATAAGAATACCCAATGCAATCATCATAACGTTAGGGATTTTTGAATACAAATTATAGAGATATTTGGAAGAAAACTTGGGACTCCATGGGTGAAAGGTACCCATTGATGAAGTCCCACATACCTTAACCTTCAGAAGCTCGAACTTGAAGAAATTGAAGCTTGATCTTGAAAAAATCACTTCGAATTTATTTAAGGAAGAAAAAGACTTGGAGAGCACACTTTTAGAGAGAAGATTTTGATTTGGAGAATTAGGGTGAGAATGAGAGGGTTAAAATATCTTAGGGTTGTTAATATATTAGAATATAGTTCCAAAAACCATCCACATTCATTAATAAAAATATAGGGAATAACCAAACTACCCCCAACTTAAAATTGGATTTTGTTACCTAAACGGATCTCCACCACGATCCATGATGGACAATTTGGACTGTGGCCATGGCCGTGGTCATATACATAAAATTATAGACAAGCTCTCGGTAAGGGTGCCTCACCACAAGACCCATTATGATATGATATGGGCACTACAGTCCGTGGTAGTCATCTGTGGTGTTACACTTGAACTTGGATCTGAGGGTCTAAAATAATTAGGCCACCACGAAGGACACCATGTCTCGTTGTTATCACCACGGACAATGTTCCCTATCATGAACCCTTGCCCTACACACCTGAGCTTTAAGACCTCTACCATGGTAGTTCACCACGTCTAGTGGTGAGGAATATGACCTGTGGTGGCCTTCGTGGTCCTCAACTAAGGCTAAAAGCTGAGAATTTTTTCTGAGAACTTCTTTTGAACCTTATTTTACAACCTCCCAACTTTTGGGGTCCTATAGACATCATATCATAGCATATACCTTAGTGTGGGATAAGACCTTTAATCGATACTTAAGACCATGTGAGCTATAACATGGAATCCAATGTACTCCCACATCGAGAAGGGGAGGCGACTTGCCAAGGTAGACTCCTTGATACGACCTTTATTTAAAATCGTGAGTTGTATGTAGATACACTAGCTAAGACATAAAGGCAACCTGGGGATTATGTAGTTAGGGACTATAGGTTAATGCTAGGATTCCCTTGGCTAGCTACTTTGTATATGGGATCGAACCCCACCTAAAATCCATCCTAGTGATTAGTCATTATCCTAAAGGAATTCATTAAAACATTATCATAACATCATCATAAAAATAATCATAAGAGTAGCTCATTACATGAGTTATTCATAGGAGTCCATGAGTAGGTGAGAAAAGCCTTTCACCTCTTAAACATGAGTTTTGAGAAAACCTTTCAGAATCTTAATACCTTTCTTGAAATATATTTCATCATAGTCCTAGTTTTTAAAAAAATACATCATCAAAATTCATGATCATAGTTTCATAAGTTCAATATTTACAATTCAAAATCATAGATCAATGCATGGGTCCATGCGAAATAAATTGGAAATTATATATTATAATAAATTCATGCATGATAATGATGAATAACATTGATTGAAATCAAATAACAAGGACTTGGAGCTTTAGAATACATTGGTGAATCCCCACATACCTTGATCAATAAAGCCTTATATGCAAAGGGTTTTTGGACTTGGAGCTTTAGAATCCCTAAGCCCTACTTGCTAGGAGATGAAACCCTTGGGTAGATGTTTTAGGGAGAAGATTCTTGCAGAAGATGATTGGAGAGTGAATGAGTGGAATTCAAAGGGTTTGGTTAGTTATAATATTTAGGAGTAGGCTTAAAATGATGTAGTCTAGGTATTTAATGGTCAAAATTAACAAAAATACCCTTAAAAATAACTGTCAGGGACCATAAGGGAGAGAAAAGCCATACTCGCCGACCATCCCTACTCCTCATCTAAACTATAAAATTTCCCCTCCTTTTAGGCAATCTTAACCGTGCTCGCCGATCCCAACAGCGAGTTGCAAAAGTCGATTTCCCTTGCCCAAAACTTCCTCAGGCTAACAAATCCCTCTGATCCTCTTTGTAATCTGAGCCTTCTCATCCAATCTATTTGGAAAGTTGCAAAACTGGTCTCTCCTCACCCAACTCTCCCATAAACTTGTTAACCTCTCTAGAAATAAAATCGAGCTCCACCTCAACTTAGTGAGTCACCGAGCTACTAAGCTAGCTTTAGGCTCCCATTTTCACTATTTCCCCTTTAAAATTGTTATCTCTGTTTCTCAACTTTTGGGATGCAAGACTCTAGAAGTTCGAAATTCCTAAAATGAGGATCAAAAGATGAATTTCAAGAAATAGGTAGTTTTTGGCATAAGGTTATAGCCATGAAGGGCATTACGGGTCGTGTTCCTCATAATGGTATGTGGTGTGCTACCATGGTAGAGGTTCAGAAGCTCAGAACCTG
This sequence comes from Solanum dulcamara, assembly GCF_947179165.1. Lineage (NCBI taxonomy): Eukaryota > Viridiplantae > Streptophyta > Magnoliopsida > Solanales > Solanaceae > Solanum > Solanum dulcamara. The sequence continues at coordinate 50,906,163 of NC_077237.1, read as the reverse complement.
CAGGTATATGTCCATGACATTGACCATGGGATGTGGTGAGAATGAGCTGTGGTTCCTACCCTGGTGACCCCCTCCTAGAGACACTTAAAATTCTTTCTAAGTTAAGGACTACGGTCCCACTACCACGGGTTGTATTTCCCTTCATGGACCGTGATCGGTCTCGTGGTAGAACCCCTTCAAAAACCCTTTTTCCAAAATTTTTAATCCATCACCACACCCCTACGCCCATGAGAATGGCCGGTATTGTCCTTCACGGGCCCTGGTGGGGTCTCCTCTAGGTGTCCAGTTCCAGTTTTAAGTTGGGGTTATTTTGGTCTTTTCCCTATATTTCATTAATTAATGTGAATGGTTTTTGTGACCATATTCTTACCTATTAACTAACCTAAATTCCCCAAACCCTCCTATTGTCACCATAATTTACAAAATAACAAAACCTTCTTTCTAAAGTTTTCTCTCAAAGGTCTTCTTCTCCCGTAAGAAATTTAAAGGATTTCTTCAAAGTTAAGCTTCCATTGTCTTCAATTTAGGGCTCATAAAGGTCAGGTTATATGGGACTTCATCATGGATTCCTTTCACCTATTGAATCCCAAAGATTTCTTCTCAAATTCTATTATGACTTCTTCAATTAAAAGTCTTAATTTCATGATTCTCATTGGGTCTTCTCAATTATGATATTCTTCAATTGTATTAGCTTAATTATGCATAATTCACGTCAAATTGCATGATTTCAAGTTGAATTTCAATTATCCATGCTATATGCTATTTTCAGTATAATTTATGAGATATGGACATAATTTTCAATTTATTTCAATGAAAGCTTTATGAATGAGTTTAAAGATGCATTATGCAAAGAAGTTTATGAAATATAATTCTATGATGTTTCAAGCAACTTAATGATATAGCAAGGTAGACCCTAAAGATATTTTTATGAGTAAAGATATGTAATGATTGAAGGTCTACACCCATATTACATGAGTTATATGATAGATGAGCTAATCCTATAATTTAATCTATGATGAAGCTAGATGAGCTATTCTTATGTTATATTTATAAAGCTTGATAGATATTATTTATTATATTCCCTATGATGTTTATGATCATGTTTTATGAGATTTCCATTGGAATAATTACTAAGCACCGAGTGGACCTTGGGATAGGCGTTCTCTCCTAGAGTTGCAGAAAGAAACACGTATTAAAATTCCATTGTCCCATAACTACATTGCCTGCGTAGGTTTACAGATGCCTATATGGAGAAGCTAGAGGATCCACATAGCATAGTTAGATGAGTTACTAACATAGTATGCCCTGTCAAGGTAGCCTTCCATGTTTCAATGCAGGAGTCATCAGATTCTATGTATTAGCTCTCATGGTCTTATATGTCGGTTAAAGGTCCTATTCCACAATAGTTTCAGTTGAGTTATGATTTCTTATGATAGTTATGAGATTTTGATGAATTGACCAATGATATAAATATTTTAATATTTTTAGGAATTTATTTATGTTCTAAAGATATTTGTCTTGAATCCCATGTTTCATATTGATTACGTCCCATGTTTAGTTTTCATGCGTATTTGCACATACTTAGTGTATTTCATGAGCTAATGCATACTTTTAGCGTACATTGTATCATAATGTAGGGTCCGACAATCTTTTTTATCCACCTCAAACTCGTGGCTAGAGTTTATTATTGTTGCTTTGTTGGTGAGTCCTCATATTCCGAGGATGAGACATTTACTTACTTATAAGTCTATGAAATATTTTATCTTTTATATTAGGTGAGCTAGGAGATTGTCTCACGTCTCCATCTGGTATTAGAAGCATGTTCGATGGTAAAGAGTCTACGTTATCATTTTCTCGATGAGAGACTTATGTTCTATTTGAGATTTTGCTTCTGTATGTTGATTTAGATTTACTTAATTCATTTACCTTATGTATGCTCTTGAATGTTATGATAAGAGTCTTGGTTGGAGTCCTTTTGGATTCTAATCTTGGTGTTACAACTAGGCCCTAGGTCGGTTCACGACAAACTTGGTATCAGAGCACAAGGTTCAAGTGTCCTAGGGAGTCTAACATGTTCCGTGAATGAACATTGAGGAAACATTAAAATATTTATGTAATATTAAATATAATGTCATCCATGCATAATCAATTATATAGATATCCTTTAAAACATTTATTTTGTGGGAAAATAACCATAACCGACATTTAAGACCATGCGAGCTATTACATGGAATCCAACATAACCCCCTACATTGGCCGAGGAGACTACTTGCCAGGTAGAACTCTGTCAACTTCATTCATTTCTTTAACTTTAACTTTAAGGGCTTTCATTGATCCATTAGCCTAAGCCTACAAGGGCTCCTATGTTGGCACATAGTTAATGAGACAAAGGGTTGCTACTAGGATTCCCTTATCGAATCCCACCTCAATGACCTATTTGGTGCTAAGTCAATCCTACAGAATAGTTTAATACTTCAAAATTGTCATAGCATATAGCTTGAAAATTCAAAATATGATATTCGGTAGAATAGCTCATTAAAATATTTGGTGATTCAAATATGCAAGAATTATTCTTATAGCATAAAGAATCCATCATTCATAGAATTTCATCATTCTTTTATTTTATAAGACTCCTTTTTTATCATAGACATTTCTTTCATAAACATTCATTTGGAGTCAAAGTTTTTAAGTCAAACTTCATTGAAAACATATTAAAACTAGGTGGGTTTAAATCACTTCAACTTTCAAACATGTATTTAAATTAAATTATGCATAAATAATTTGAAATTCATTAATTAAAAATCATGCATTAAACAAAACACCATGAATTTCAAGAACCTTTAAAGAGCTAAATAGGGAAAAATACTTGAAAACCATCAATTCATACATATGAAATCATTTTGCATCAAAATAGACCAATAATCATTATTATAATCATGATTCATGCTATTAAGTAAAAATAAGAATTACCCATAAGAAAATCTTTTTTGAAATCAAGAGATTTAGTTGAAAGAGTTTCGGACTACATGGGTGGAAGAACCCATGGATAAACACCCACATAACTTAGAGTTAAGCTTAAAGAAAATAAACATAATTTATTATATAATCAAAATACTTTAGGCATTAGAGTGGAAGGAATACTCTCATTGAAGCCTTACATACTTGAAATCCAAAGCGTTACTTAGAATCGAAGGACTTAATGAACACCCTTGAATTCTAGCCTTTTATCCTCGCCGGAGAATTTTGTGTACTGTCCGAAGTATATGAATCACTGGAATAGTATTTCTACACTACTAAGAACTAAAAATATATTTTGAGAATGAGAAAATGAGTGTATAGGGATAAAAGTTACTTGAGAAAGTTTGATGAATAAAATGATGAAATAAGGTGGGTATTTATAGGTGTGAAGGAGACCTAACACTAATTAAAATAATTATAAAGAAAAATCTAAAATATTTAATGGAAAATTGTGATGTCATGTGTGATGTCAAATGGAGGACTATAGATTTCATGGGTAATGTCAAATGGATATAGATCTTTCCATGGTTGGTGAGATGAACCTTCTTTTAACGGAATACCCTTTTCCAGAACTGCGTTTGAACATGATAACTTTCTCATTAGGATTTGGTGTCTTCATATGAATTTTTGCACTAGAAGTATAATTTTATGTCATTCAAGAATCAACTAATTCTGGAATATCCTGCAGTGAGATGATTTTTCTTCTACAAACACTCAATTTCATCACAACACTATGTCTTGCAACAATTAATTTATTTGACCTACTTATGCTCCAAAACTTAAAATATGATCTTCACAAAAGTTATAGGTAATAATGTTGGGTTATTCAAAAATTTGAACCATCTAATTTGGAACAACCTATGAAAAGTTATGACTAAAATATAGAAGTTGTGTTATTTTTATCGAGAATTGGAACATCATATACAATATTTTTAGGGGGTGTGACATTATCTCCCCCTTGGGAACATTAGTCCTCTAATGAGGAAAGAATTAGATTGAGTAGAGTAGAGTGTAAACCAACAATCTATCATTAATGCAATAGTGCAATTTAAAACATTGTTCAGAACATATTTCATAATTTTTCAAGCATATGACGAGAAAAGTTGAAATGCAAGGATTTCAAGTAATTAAGCAAGGAAAACTTAATACCTTAGGTTTAGGTAGAGGTAAAAAAATGTGGGTATCACTTTATCATACCCGCTTCTGCTTTCCTTGTAGCACTTTTGATTTGTTGATTCCTCCAAAAGACTTTAACAGATGCAACTTCTTTGTTCCTCAATCTCTTAACTTGTCGGTCCAAAATTTCAATTGGAACTTCTTCATAGGTCAAGTTTTCTTCAACATTCACTAATCTCAAAGGAATAATGGAACTAGGATCAGCCACACATTTTCTCAACATAGACACATGGAACACCGGATGAACCATGGCCATTTCCAATGGCAACTCCAACTCATATTTTCACGACCCAATCCCGTGGGACACAACTGGGGTCCGACCTGGACCCCCATATACGTATCTATCAACTATAGTAGAGTTGAATCAAGTGTGATATGATACTATACACAAAACCCCCAATGGGTCAAAACATTTTTGGGTACATATAGCCTCTTTCATTTGTACAATATCATGAAAGGGAACACAAGCCGATAAGTCTGCTGTAACATAAACAAATTTACAATGCGACATACAGGTATAGCTGAAACAAACCTATAAACAACTCACATACACATATCTACTGAACTCTAAGAGTTATGAACGGTAATATATGGTAGGACAGAGGCCCCACTATACCCTTGAATAAATAAATGCCGACATCAAATAACTAGCACCAAGAGCTAGGATCCAGAACAGCGAAGGCCTTCCAACATAGCTGAATGGAAATCCTAAGCTGGAGCATCTCCGAAATGAACATCTGTACCTGCGGGCATGAAACACAGCCACCCTAGAGAATAGGGGGGTAAGTACGATATATGTACTGAAAATGTAAAGCATAACACATCATAACTGAGATAACAACTGAAACAGGGATGCAGGAAACAAATATAACATTTAACAACTCACTATACCTGCAACTGAGGACGTGTAGTCATATATATTCTCATACACTGTACCCGACCCTCTAGTGAACTCCGTGTCATAATTGTTTCACCATGTTAACATGTCATCATATCATTATATATATTAATTCTTCATATCATCATATATGGAATCATTTTATCATATATGGTATAATCTTATCATATATGTCATCATATAACCTCCGGTTCATTATGGGGCTCGGAGTCACAAATGTATCACTATATTTTCATATGCATGCCTACATAAGGTATCTGGCCCTTTAGTGAGGGACTCGGTAAAGAAAGTGGTGTACGTTATAGCATACCATCATCATATATACATACCATACCCAGCCCTCTAGGGAGGGACTCGGTATTCCTTCCTTATTTTGCCACACATACCATCACACACGTACCATCATATTACAACACATACCATCATATTATAACCAGCCCGGGACTTGATAAATAATCATATAATCATAACATTTTACCATGCCTCACGTACGAAATCATCTCCTCATACATGGAACTATACGTACTCAGCCCGGGACACGGTGAAAAAAGTAGTAAAGTTGCGCCCAATATAATATCTGGACTATCGTGGGACACAAAGAAAGAAAGGTTACAGTATGCATAAGTAGAGTTGTGAGAAACCATATGCAAGTAAGTCACCCTCTGAGACTCAATAAAACAGTAAAGTTAACTGTCACCTGAAGTTCAAGAAGGTAATCATCTCAAGTACCCTTTAGATGTCATTAGGAATTACATCAATTGGGGCCTCGAGAATCACAGACATGCATCAAGACAATACCACATAGCTCATACAAGCAAAGATACAACTTATGCAATCAAAAAAAATTATCACTGTAGAGCCTTTAGGAAGAGGAGCTGACATCTACACTTACTATTCACTGTATAGAAGGTTCGAGAATAGTAGTTTAGCTATCAGACTTTTAATGTTCAGAAGTGACTACAAGTCAAGAGTTATACTCGGAGCCCATAATTGGAATTACCTCTAAACCCATATCATATATAATCTCACTTACAATTAATCCATTCTAAAGGAACGAAGAGATAGTCTTTACATGTACTACTTTCCATCATATAGAAGACTTTAAAGGCAACAACTCAACTATTGCAGGAGTTCTAACATCAAGAACTGGGCAAGACTTATGAATCATACTTGGGGTTTTATGAGTGGAATAATCCTCACATTTCATTTACATATTAATCGTAAATTACATCTAAGACATGCCAAAGAAAACAAGAATAGCTCTACATACCTGTTATGGATTAATCGCATTCAAGCTCACTTCGGTACTCCTTTAACCTATTTAACACGAAAGTAATACTAATGTTAGCAACCTTCGACCTTCCAGATTCTAAATCCACAACCAAGCACCCATAGGAAACAATTCCTTATTTTCTTTTTTCGACTAGTCTATTAGTTAGTTAAGGGGTTAACAGAAATCGGGCATCATCTCCTCTATAACTTGCCCTATCCAAAATTTCAATTTAACCCCCAAACCTTATCAGCCAACAAACAACAACAATCAGCAGCATATATACAAGTAAACCACTTCAACATTACACAAGACAAACACCAAACAACTAGCTTAAAACTACGATACCAAAATAGGGTTTTTAATCTATATTTCGTAAAACCTTTAACCACACGAACTGGAGGTCTATGTGGCTGCAACCAGAAGCTACCACACCCCTTTTGGAACATTTTCCAGCCCTAAAAAACACAATAAAACCTTCTCCAACCACAACACCACAGTCGCAACAACACTACAACTTTAATTCAACTAGAATGGCTCCAACTTAGTTTGTTTTTAACGCTAAGAATACCTATGCAATTTTGTTACTTCCAGCTTCGTTTAAGACATGTAATATATTCCATAACAACATTATCAACTCCTCTTTGAAAAGGAAGGCCTTACCTTGTCCAAAACATGCCAAGATTCACCAAAACTAGCCTCGGAAGTTCCTTAACGTGCTGAAAGTTAGCAGATTATTTGTGTCACTTATTTGCTACCCCAAGTAATGAATTCACATTATTAAACACCTTCACGTGATTGAGGAACACCTTAGATAATTAATTTACGGAGCGGAATTGGAGGACTCACCTTAATCTTAGCCAAGCCATGGCTACTCTCTCTACTCCTCAACATTTTTCTCTCAATTCTTTCAACTTAAGGATGCTGAAAAATGAGAGATTAGTAATAAGTTAATGTGTATATACCTTCCTTTAGAGAGTGAAATATGGCAGCCCCCTAGGTCACCACCTCACGCCATGCCTCCAATCCTTGGCTGCCATGTGGCAGCGTAGGGTCCACCTAAGTAGGTGCATCACCTACTTATTTCCGAGTAGGTTCTACGCCTCCTTCCGCCTCTTACATGGGTTTGTTATCTCATCTTAATTTAAGAACCTATATAATCCTTGCTACGTAAGATCGTTATGTACTCAAGTATCTTAGTTATGTAAGACGTCCAAGTTGGTAGCTTACGCAAGCAAATCGAGTCCTACGACTCATTACTCAACCTCCAACTCCTTTCGAATTCTCATAACTCTATTTCCAACCTTCACTATTATGGGACATCACACCCTCCCTTCCTTAGAGTTATTTGGTAATGTTATAGATAATGTGGATCACATAATAGCTTTAGCCCAAAATTATGGGGCATAATATCCTTCCCCCTCTTTAGAACATTCATCCCCGAATGTTAATTAATCTCATAAGGTCTTACAAGGACTTTGAGAGTTCTCTATAATAGTTTTCATCCATAGGGATCTTATTTATCAACCCAATCAATTTAGGAGTTTAGGTCACTTGTAGATATCGGGAATAGGGACAACTATTTATTTTCCATCTCTTCTTTGGCTTCCTAGGTCGTTTCTTTTGTATTTTTATCTTGTCACAAGACTTTGATGGAAGCCACATCCTTAGTTTGTAAGATTCTAATTTGCCTACCCAGGATGGAGATAGGTTTCTCCTTGTAGGATAACTCCTCTGTTACATGGACCTCATCCACGGGAAATACTCTAGAAGGGTCATTTATATATTTGCAGAGCATTGACCTATGAAAAATTAGATGTATTTCTCCCAAATATGATGGTAGGTCTAACTTATAGGTAGCTCTGCCTATCCTACAACTAATTTGATGAGGGCCAATGTATCTTGGGATAAGTTTCCCTTTGTGACCGCATCACCCTACTCTTTTCATTGGTGAGGCTTTTCAGAACTCCTAATCTCTAACTTCAAACTCTATGGGTCGACGTCAATTATCTGTGTATGACTTTTGTCAAACCTGGGTTGTTAATAATTTTTCTCCAAATAAACTTCACTTTATCAATAATTTGCTGGATCACATCTGGGCCTGTCCATTTCCAAGTCAGGATTTCTATCTCCTATACTAGGTTATTAGGCTTTTGATGCTCGATCTTGTTTAAGCTATTTCACAATTTCTCTTATGTCAACTTATAATACTCTAGGTATATTCCAATGTGCCTTTACTCATATTTTCTTTCTAATTCTCTTACCCCGCGTCATATTGAAATCCTTACATGAGCATGTGTAGGTACTTAGTAAGTTCCAAAGATGCCTTAGTATTTCAATCTTAGTTATCCGCCCGTTGTTGGCTTTTAGATCTTGCTAACTCATTCCAGCATGGGATCTCACTTGAAGTTTAAGTGTTCATGTTAACATGTTGTAATATCAGTTGGTTACATCTTACACTTGTATTCTCATATCCACTTCCCTCCTTTAGGGTGTATCCATGTCATTGTCTATTTATTTTCAACTTTCCAAATTCATATAAGTCTTTTCTAACATATTTGGCATACTGCACCATACCCATGTCTTCCTTTATATCACCTATACTTTAGGTTACCCATGTACGAAACCCTAATACAATAATGAGGTGCTTCAAATTCTCAATATATCGTATAAAATCTTATCCGATGGTTGGTACTCGAGTAATGTAATTGATGTACCAATTTATCCAAAGCCACATTCTATGTATTCTGGTCAACAGTCAGTTAATACTTATAGTTGCTTCAATCCTACTTAGGCAGCACTTATATTCCGACGATCAGTGTCCAAAATTCTCTTGAAGTAATATTTTTGTCCCAACCTATATCATCTTTTTCTTTCTGAGGGATGCATATTGAACCACTTGTTCCTCAAGTCTACAGTCTTTGTCCCCTAAGGATTTCCCTATTTCGAGGTGAGATTATATGCACACAGTACCCTTCTATGCCTCATGCCTTTCATCCTTGTCGTGTACCCGATGCTAACTTCTAATTTTACTCAAAATCATATCAACTTCATTTTAATAGCGGCCTTGTCCTATCACCTTTTTGTCGTACTATACCTTCAGTTAGTAGCTATCTATTTCCCTTTTTGTCCGATACTCATACTTAATTAATCACGTCCACTTTGAGTGCCTCCTTTACTAATCCTTTCACTCTTCTTGTCTATGTCTATTTGTTTTTTGTGCACAAGGAGTTCTATGTTACTCCTATATCCCTCGGAAAACACTAGTTTTACATAACTTCCCTTTCTCTTTTTCACAACATTTTTTGTTCACCTCTATCTATTCTTAGCATACCAGTCATTTCGGGCATTCATCCTGTCTTGTTACTCACCCTCACTTTCGTTACCACTCAACCTTTTATTCTGAATTTTCCCTATAATTTTGTGTAAGTCTTTCTTATTCATTCTCTATTTGCTTTTCTGTTTTCCACAAACCACATCAGATCCCCTCAATTAGTTCTTTACTAGGATTTCCTTATTCTCATAACGATCTTTGTTATTTTCACATGGTCTCCTGTTCGCATTCAATCCCATAGTATAATACTTCTTTTAACTATAACTTGTCACAACTTACTCCTGTGTATCACTTCAGTCAATGCCTTAATATCTCAACCTATCAAGATCTACCAGTCTTCTCTAGATTCTTTTTCCATACCAATATTGACCTCCTCATTACTATTGTCATCACTTCAGCAACTACCTTATTTCTCGAGGTCAGCCCTACTCATAGTTTGGTCAAATCTCATTCTTTTTATGGGAAAGGCATATTACAATCTTGTATCTTATTCTCCTTTTATTTCTAGGAAAATCTGGACAGAGTTTCCTCTGGATTTCTTACTATCTCAACCCTACATGCTAAAAATGCCAACAATGCCTCACAGGGCCAACACATATATTCATATCATATCATATCAAAGCCACACAGGGCGCCTATAATTAATAGTATGGAAATGGACTTACCTCGTATGTCCACTCGAACTGCATATGTTGCACTTTTCTATTTACTTTTCCTTTCAATTTCAACTTTAGATGTCCATCGTATTTCCACACCTTAACTGATATATTTCCCTCGTGCTTTTGCTCATCTGTGTGCTCTGTAACTTCCAATATTTTCAGTTACTTTCTTCTATCGATGTTGTCCTTCTGCTGAAATCACAAGTTAGTATAAGGAACTTCATTCCTTATGACCCAGATCTATCGCACGATCTTAAATCTGAAAGAAAGGTAACATCCTAAATGTCCTATAGCCTCCTGTTTATAGATGTGGTGCACAACACACCGATAAACAAGACTCTACTCGACACGTCTGTAGATACTCTAAGGATGAATTGCTCTGATACCACTTCTATCATGACCCATCGTGTGTGATGTGATACTATACACAAAAACCCTAATGGATCAAAACGTTTTTGGGTACATGTAGCCTCTTTCATTCTACCATATCATGAAAGGGAATGCAAGGCGACAAGATTAATGTAACATAAAAATGTTTACAAAATGACATACAGGCATAGCTGAAACAAACTTATAAACAACCCACATACACATATCTATAGACCTCTAAGAGTTACGAACGGTAACATATGGCAGGACAGAGCCCCCATCGTACCCCTGAATAAACAAATGCTAACTTCAAATCACCAGCACCAAGAGCTAGGCTCCAGAACAGCGGAGCCCTTCCAACATAGCTGAACGGAAATCCTAAGCTAGAGGATCTCTAAAATGAACATCTGTACCTACGGGAATGAAATGTAGCCCCCTCGTAGAACAGGGGGTTAGTACAATATACGTACTGAGTATGTAAAGCATAACACATCATAAATAAGATAACAACTGAAACAGGGATGTAGGAAACAAATATAACATTTAACAACTCACTATACCTGCATCTGAGGACGTGCAATCAAATACATTCTCATACACTATACCTATCCCTCTAGTGAACTCGGTGTCATTATTGTTTTATCATCTTAATATATCATCATATTATCATATATATTACTTCATTATATGATCATATACGACATTATTTCATCGTATATGGTATAATCTTATTATATATGTCATCATATTACCTCTAGTTCATTATGGGGCTCGGGTCACAAATGTATCACTATATTTTCATATGCATGCCTACATAAGGTATCCGTCCTTTTAGTGAGGGACTCAGTGAAGGGAGTGGTGTACGTTATAGAATACAATCATAATATATACATACCTTACCCGGCCTTCTAGGAAGGGACTTGGTATTCCTTCCTTATTTCACCAGACATACCATCACACACGTACAATCATATTACAACACATACCATCATATTACAGTCAGCCCGGGACTCGATGAATAATCATACAGTCATAACATATTACTGTGCCTCAAGTATGGAATCATCTCCTCGTACATGGAACTATATGTACTCGGCTCGGGACTCGATGAAAAAAGTAGTAAAGCTGCGCCTGATATAATATATGGCCCATCGTGGGATGTGAAAAAAGAAGGGTTACAGTATGCACGAGTAGAGTTGTAAGAAACCATATACAATGAAGTCACCCTTTAAGAGTCAATGAAACAGTCAAGTGAACCATCACCTGAAGACTAGGAAAGTAATCTTCCGAAGTACCCTTTAGATGTCATTAGGAATTACATCAATTCGGGCCTCAGGAATCACAGACATGCATCAATACAATACAACATAGCTCATGCAAGAAAAGACACAACTTATGCAATCAAAAACATTTATCACTATAGAGACTTTAGGAAGGGGAGCTAGCATCTCCACTTATTAGTCACTGTATAGAAGACTCGAGAATAGTAGTTTAGCTACTTTCAGACTTGTAATGTTCAAAATTGACTACAAGTCACGAGTTATACTCGGAGCTTGTAATTGGAATTACCTCTAAACCAACATCATATATCATTTCACTTACAATTAAGCCATTCCAAAGGAATGAAGAGATAGGCTTTACATGTACTACTTTTCATCAAATAGAACTTTTTAAAGGTAATAACTCCGTTATTGCAGGAGTTCTAACATCAAGAAGTGGGAAAGAATTATAAATCATACTTGGGGTTTTGATAGTGGAATTATCCTCACATTTCATATTCTTATCAATCATAAATTACATCTAAGACATGCCAAAGAAAAGAAGAATAGCTCTACATACCTGTTATGGATTAATCGCATTCAAGCTCGCTTCGGTACTCCTTTAACCTATTTAACACGAAAGTAATATTAATGTTAGCAACATTCGACCTTAGATATTCTAAATCCACAACCAATAACCCATAGGAAACAATTCCTTATTCGCCTTTCTCGACTAGTCTATTAGTTAGTTAAGGAGTTAACGGAAATCGGGCATCATCTCCTCTATAACTTGCCCTATCCGAACTTTTAATTTAACCCCCAAACCTTAGAAGCCAACAAACAACAACAATCAGCACCATATATACAATTAAACCACTTCAACATTACACAAGACAAACTCAAAACAACTAGCTTAAAACTACGATACCAAAATAGGGTTTTTAATCTCTATTTCGTAAAACCTTTAATCATACGAGCTGGAGGGCTATCTGGCTGCAACCAGAAGTTACCACACCCCTTTTTGAACGTGTTCCATCCCTGAAACACATAATCAAACCTTCTCCAACCATAACACCACAGTCGCAACAACACGACACAACTTTAATTCAACTAGAACGGCTCCAACTTAGTTTGTTTCTAACGCTAAGCATACCTATGCAATTTTCTTACTTCCAGCTTAAGGATGCTAAAAATGAGAGATTAGTCATAATTTAATGTGTATATACCTTCTTTTGGAGAGTGACACTTGGAAGACCCCTAGGGGGACATGTGGCAGCCCCCAGGAAGCCACCTCATACCATGCCTCCAATCCTTGGCTGACACGTGGCAATGTGGGGTCTACCCAAGTAGATGAGTCACCTACTTGGTCAAAGGGTGCATCACCTACTTATTCTAAGTAGGTGCATCGCCTACTTATTTCTGAGTGGGTGTTATACCTCTTTCCGCCTCTTTCATGGATTTGTAATCTTATCTTACTTTAAAAACCTATGTAATCCTTGCTATATAAATGTGCTCAAGTAGCTTAGTTATGTAAGACATCCAAGTTGGTAGCTTACGCAAGTAAATCGAGTCCTATGACTCATTACTCGATCTCCAACTCCTTCCTGATTCTCATAACTCTATTTCCAACCTTTACTATTATGGGGCATCACATCCTTCCTTCCTTAGAGTTATTTGGTAACATTATAGATAATGTGAATCACATGATAGCTTTAGAGAAGCTAGATAGGTGTTCCCATGTACCAAAAGTGCGGGGCATAACACATATGCAACCTTGCCAACATGTCTCACAATTCTATAAGGCCCTACATACCTAGGGCTCAATTTCCTTTTCTTACTAAACCAAACCACACCCTTCATGGGTGAAACCTTTAGATACACCCAATTGTCCATATTAAACTCAAAATCCCTTTTTCTAGTGTCAAAATAGGACTTTTGATGACTTTGAGCCATCTTCAACCTTTCTCTAATGATCTTCACCTTCTCAAAAGTATCAAGTAGCAAATTAGAACCCAAAAAGGTCATCTGACCTACTTCGAACAAACCAACCAGGGATCTACATCGTCTCCCATATAAAGCCTCAAACGACGTCATCTCAATACTTTAGTAGTAACTATTATTATAGAAAAACTCTATGAGCAGTAGATGATCATCCTAATTTCCTTTAAAATCCAACACACAAGCCCTTCACATATCCTCTAGTATTTGAATCGTCCTTTTGTCTTGCCCATCGGTTTGAGGATACAATGTGGTGCTCAATTTTACCTTAATACTGAGGCCCTTTTGAAATGATCTCTAAAAGTTAGAAGTGAATTGGATACCACAATCCAAAATAATGGATAATGGCATACCATGAAACCTCACCAACTCCCAAATATACAACTTAGCATAGTCTTTAGCACTATAGGAAGACTTAACTAGTAGGAAGTGAGCCGATATAGTCATTCTATCAAAAAATACCCAAATCAAATCATGAATCTTTCAGCTATGAGGAAAAATCACTAAAAAATCCATATTCACATCTTCCTACTTTCAAGTAGGGATTTCAATGTCTTGGGCTAGGCCACCCGTCCTTTGATGTTCGGCCTTCACTTGTTTCGAATTCAAACATTTGAACACGAACCTTTCTATGTTCTTCTTCATTCCACCCCACCAATAGAACTCTTTTAAGTCTTGGTACATTTTTATCAAACAGGGATGAATGGAGTATGTAGAATTATGAGCCTCCATTAAGATCTAACTCCTTAGAACATCCACATCCGAAACACATAAACTACCTTCATAGTACAGAAACCATCTCCCCCTTGGAAAAAGACCTCTACCTTCTTTTCCTTCATCAACTTCTTTAACTCAATAAACGTCAGGTCAAGATCTTTCTTTCACTTAAAATCCACCACCAAAGAGGATTCGAACCCATTTTAAACAACCATACCACTATCATCGGTACCACATAACTTCACCCCTAATCTAGCCAACCGGTGAACATCTTTCACTAACTCCCTCTTCCCTTCATCAACATGTGCCACACTCTCTATAGACACTCTACTAAGTGCATCGGCAACCACATTGGCTTTACCCAGACGATAGTAAACACTCATGTCATAGTCCTTAAGGAGTTCTAGCCACCTTCGTTGCCTTAGATTAAGGTCCTTTTGGGTGAACACATATTGAAGACTTTTATGATCGGTATACACATCCACATGCACCCATAAAGGTAATGCCACTAAATATTCAAAGCAAAATCAATGAATGCCAATTCAAGGTCATGGATAGGGTAGTTACACTCATGCACCTTTAATTGCCTAGAAGCATAGACTATGAGCTTGGCATTTTGCATTAAGACACAACCTAAACCAATCTTTAAAGATAATTAACCAAAAACCCTTATAATCCTTCTGGTAGAGTCAAAATAGCAGCGGAGGTAAGTCAATCTTTCAAGGTCTGAAAATTTTTCTCATACTTATTCATCCCTATGAATTTGGCTTTCTTTTAGGTCAATTTCTTTAGAGGAGAAGAAAACCCTTTGACGAACCTTCTATAGTATCCAGTTAGACCCAAGAAGCTCATAATGTCTGAAGGAGACAATGGCCTAGGAAAAGTCTTGACTGCATCCATTTTCTTAGGATCAACCTTGATTCCATCACCGGACACTACATGACCAAGAAATGACACCTCCTTCAACCAAAATTCATACTTACTAAATTTTGCAAACAATTGCCTATCCCTCAATGTTTGAAGTAAAACTCTCAAGTGATTCTTATGTTCTTCCTCACCCAAAAAGTAAATCAAAATATTATAAATGAGGATAACCACACAAGTATCAGGGTAAGGTTTGAACACCCTATTCATCCAGTCCATGAACACTGTTGGTGTATTTGTCAACCCAAAACTCATCACCAAAATCTCAAAGTGGCAATACCTTGTTCAGAAAGCCATTGTGGGAATGTCACACTCCCTCACCCTTAGTTGGTGATAGTCAGACCGAAGGTTGATCTTGGAGAAGTGACTTGCCCCTTGCAATTGATCAAATAGGTTATCTATTCTAGGGATTGAGTACTTCTTCTTAATGGTCCTCTTGTTTAATTGTCGATAGTCTATGTATATTCGAAGCGACCCATCCTTCTTTCTCAAAAATAACATGGGAGCACTCCATGGAAAAATACTTAGTCTTATAAACCCCTTTTCTAACAATTCCTTTATTTGTTCCTTCAACTCTTTTAATTCTGTCAAGGCCATCCGATAAGGAGGAATAGAGATAGGTTGGGTATAGGGGCGGATATCGATAACAAAATCAACTTCCCTTTTGGGTGGGACACCGGGAAGGTCATCGGAAAGACATCAGGGGACTCATTGATTATGAGAACCGATTCAAGAAGAGGACTTTTGGAGTCGACATCTCTATCCCTCATAATGTGGTAAATACAATCCTTAGAAATCATTTTTCAGGCCTTAAGATAAGAAATAAACTTACCCTTTACCATCGAATCATGACCCTCCTATTTAATAATGGACTCATTTGGAAATTGGAACTTGACTCGATGAGTCCTACAATCTACGGAAGCATAAGATGCATATAACCAATTCATCCCAAGAATGACATTGAAATCTACCATGTTAAGCTCAATAAGATCACAAGGAATAACTTTATTCAATATAGACACGGGATAACCCCTATAGACCTTTCTAGCAATAACCGACTCACCAAATGGGGTAGACACTAAATAGGGTTCTAAGAACATTTTGGATGACACATCAAACCTATTAGCAAGAAATGGAGTAACAAACGATATATTTGCACCCGGATCTAGTAGTGCATACACATTAAAAGAAAATACCTTTAACATACTGATAATGATATTGGGTACATCGTCAAGCTCTTGTCTCCCTTGTAAGGCATAAAATTTATTGATGCATTGGACATGTCCTTGGGCTTGTTGACCATGAATAATTTGTCCTTAAAGGCTAAAACCACCACCTCTACAATACCTAGCAAGGTGTCCTAGCTTGACACACTTAAAGCAGGCATTGGAGTCAGCTAAGCATTCCCCTCTATGAGTCCTTCCACACTTCTTACAAGTGGGGAAAGTTTGAGCACCAATATTCTCTCTTGGAACCATTGGGTTAGTATCCTTGTCCTTGTTGAACCTTGGAGGAGGATTATTGGTGGAACCTTTTCCCACAAACTGTTACCTATCTAAGCCTTTGCCATTTTTACCATAATCGGACCTTTGAGGGTTAAACCCTCCACCATCCACTCTAGCCTTTTTAAACTCCCTTGATCTCTCTCTCAGCTTCTCTTCTTCAATTTGTTCTGCATAATTCATTAATTGAGAGATATCCATCTCCTTGACCAACATGGACGTTTTGCACTCCTATGACATTGACCTTAAAACACCAGAAATAAAATTGCTCATCCTAGCTCTTGGGCCAGAGACCATGAAGGGAGCATACATTGATAACTTAGTGAATTTGAGAGCATACTTTCTCATGCTTATACTTCCTTGGCGGAGGTTGATGAACTCTTGGATTTTGGCCTCCCTTAGCTCCAATAGGAAAAAGCTGTCTAGGAAGGCACCTTTGAACTTTTTCTATCCTATCAGCCCCATTTCTTCATCCCTCTCAACAAGCCATTGTTCGTACCACACTCGAGCCACACTTTGAGTTGACAAGCCACTAGCTCAGCCATCTCATTCGGTGGCACATCCATGATAGCCACAATCCAATAAACCTCATTAATGAATTATATAGGGTCCTCATCTAGTTTAGAGTCATCAAACTGGAGCAGATTCATCCATTGGAAATCCCAAATCCTAGTGGTTGGATTTTTCATTTATGGAGGAGGAACACGTTGATGCCCTTGGTTGGCTACGATTGAGCCAACAATGTAATGATATTGCAAAACTGTCACGACTAAACCTCATAAGCTGTGATGGGTGCCCGAATTGGACACACATATGTACCTCTTCCAACTATAAGTAAATCCATTTCCTGCTCGACTCGTAGTGTACAAAAAGGTAAGAAAACATACCAGCCGACAAGGGTTTCATAACATATAGGGTCATTCCATAATATATACACATGCTAGCCGACTTGGCTATTACGACTCCGAGAATACCCAAATCATAAGTCAAATGAGCATAACTGTATATACATAGTAAGAAAAGTAACATAAGGAGGGACAGGTCCCCCGCCATACCCATGAACAAAAGGAATATATACATCAGGGTTTAGTACCCAAAATTAGGCTCTAGCACAATGGAACACCTCTGGACTGCTGAGTGGCACTCTTATGCTGGCAGATCTCCAAACTGTATACTTGTACCTGCGGGCATGAACGCAGCTCAAGAAAGGGGGTCAGTACGACATATGTACTGAGTATGTAAAACATAATATAACATATCCAAAAGCATAGCTGAAATAGAAGTAGGGGATAAAATATCATAATGAAATTATAGTTACCGTGGGGGTGCAGGGGACAAGTATAAAATTTAATAGAGTACTGTAGCTGCACCTTACAAAGTAAGGTCATGTATATCATTATCACGTACCGTATTCAGCCCGCTTTAGGACCCGATGTTACAAATGCATTATTTTATCATTGTAGGCATATGCATACTATTAGCGCTGTGGGACGTATAGCCCAATCTATATAGATATAATAGGATAGGGCCGAGGAACGTCCATCCCAATCCCTACATATATAATATATTAGTGCCGAGGAGCGTTCGGCCTGACCCATATAAGTAATATATTAGTTCCAAGGAACGTACGGCCTGATCCCTATATATATAAAATGTTAGTGCCGAGGGACGTATGACCCAATCCCTATACATATAATAATGCATATACATGCACATAAAACCTAGTAACGTACCAATATTCTCCTGAATAACATCATAAGATGTGTCAAAGAGTCTCTAGGTATAAGAGTTTACACATTCAATCATTACTCAGCCAATAAAAGGGTCGAGGAATAGGAGTTTCACCACTTTAAGAATCCTAACCTCAAGAAGTGAGTACAAGTCATGATTTATACACGAAACCTATAAATGCAATCACCTCTAACTCATATCATATATCGCTTCACTTACATCCTACTGTTTCAAAAGAAGGAAGGGATAGGTTTCACGTGCACTACTTTTTGTCAGGTAGAAGACTTACAAGTCCATAACTCAACTATCGTAGGAGTTCTAATATCGAGAAGTGAATAAGATTGACGAACCATACTCAGGGTTCTATGAATGGAATTATTCCCACATTAAATACACAATCCACCTAGGACTGAGATATTCACAGCATTCATTTCCTCACTCGCCTTCTCCACTAGTTCCTTAACTATATAAGGCGTTAACGGAAATCAGACAGCATCTCCCCCTATAATATGCCCTATCCAAATTTCTAATTACACTCCTCATACCTACAGACAACCAAAAACAACAACCTGCAGCATATAGTTAAGCAATTCATATTAACAATATACAACATAAACTCCAAACAACTTGCTCGAAATTACACAACCATAATAGGGTTTCTAGTTTCAATTTTGTAAAACTTTTAACCGTACAAAGTGGGGGGTCGTGTGGCTTCAACCAGTAGCTTATCCACTAATTTTAGAACACTTTGAGGCCCTGAAACACATCACCACGCACCTGCATCCACACACCACAAACACAACACCTTGCTTCGACTATAATTTAACTATAGCGACTCTAATTTGGTTTGTTTTGAATGTCAACCATATTTATGGAATTTAAATATTTCCAGCCACTTACACAATGTATAATACACTTCATAACCACACCATAAACTCCAAATTGAAAAGAAAACCCTTACCTTAACCTAAACTCATCAAACTCGCTAAGACTATCAAAATGTGAATTCTGGACAGCCTACTGTCTTGTATTGTCGCTTAGTTTCGATGGGGTAATTGAGGGAAACAAGATTTATGGCCTCAATGAAAGTTATATACATGTGTCTTAGGGTCGCATAAAATTTTGAATCACCCCTACAACAATTTAGTACAAAAAGATATGCCCAAAATACCAATAGTAGTCCGTGTAGGATTTCCCAAAATAGAATCTGGGAAGCACCTCCCCTATACTTCATCACTCTTTTTCGAGCAGCAAAAATCAAAAATGGGTTTTATAGGATAAATTAAAGTTATATACCTATGAAATATATTTCCAAACCATCTTGAACACTCGAAATTAAGCTTTACACAAGGATTTATACTAGTATTACTAACAGCAGTCCCATTTAAAAATAGGTTTGTTAACAAGAACAAAAACCTCCTCGTTACCCCAACGATAAATTTTATGTTGTTAAACACCATTGCTTAACTGAATAATACATTCGACACTTAACATAACAAATGAAATTGGAGGACTTACTTCAAAGCCATGGCTGTCGTAGCTCCTTTCTCTCTTCCTCAATATTTCTCATCTTTTTTCTAAGTGTAAAAAGAATGGAAAATAAAGGCTTAGTCATAAGACTGAGTATATATAGCCTTCCTTAGGATGTGACATGTGATATCTCCTAGGGGTGACATGTGGCAGCCCTTCTAGGGTGCCGCCTCATGCCATACAACCAATCATATGCTGCCACGTGGCAGCATGGGTCCACTCCAAGTAGGTGGGTCACCGACTTAGCCCAAGTAGGTGTGTCACCTACTTGTCACCTACTTGCTTCATTTTTGTGAGTTTGTAATCTCGTCTCACTTGAAGAACCTAAGTATTCCTTGCTACTTAAGATCAACTTGTGCTCTACGAGCTTAATTATGCAAGACGTCCAAATCGGTAGCTTACGCAAGTAGGTCTAGTCCTACGACTCATTACTTGACTTCCAATTTCTTCTAACCTTATTTCCAATCTTCTTTATTATGGAGTATCTCATTCTCCTTTCCTTAGAGTTATTTGATAGCGTTGTAACTAATCGGAGTCACATGGAAACTCTTAATAAGTTTAAGAAGGTTTTTTGAAGTTTAGAAGTACGGGGCATAACATCCTTCCCCCCTTTAAAACATTCTTCCTCGAATGTTAATTAATCTCATAAGGTCTTATAAGGACTTTCAGAATTTTTCGATTACAGTTATCATCCATAAGTCTCTTATTCATCAATATGATCATCGTAGGAGTTAGATCACTTGTAGACGTAGGGAATAGTTACCAATATTTCTCTTTGTATCTTTTCTTTGACTTTCCAGGTCATCTCTTCTTTATTTCTAGGAAAATTTAGGTAGAGTTTCCTTTGTATTTCTCCCTATCTCAACACCTACACACAGAAAATGCCAACAATGCCTCACAATGCATGCATATATATATACACCACATCATATTACAGACATACAGGGCTCCCAATATCAATGCATATATATTCTGGACGAAAGTTGATAATATACCTATAACCATATTTGATGATGCCTCCTGATCCTATCTGCTAGCTAGGGAGTAGATGTAAATTTGAAGGACCGCTAGAACTAAAAGTTCCACCACGCCTCTTCCACGACTTGCTGGTGTTTGAATACCCTATCCCACAGGGCGTACAACCACTGAAAAAGAAGAACCAGCAACTGACTTAGTAGGCTGAGTGGCACCCTTTGGGTTACCCCTGAATGGACACTCTCTCATGATATGGCCTTGCTGACTGCAAATGAAAAAAACACCTATCAAAAAGCGATATTCCCCAATATGAGCCCCTTCACAATGAGGACACTGAGGCAAAGGTGGCCTCGACTGATATAAACCCCTATTTATCTGTGATCCTGAAAACCTAGAGCTTTGACCGGCTCCTGAATACATTATGCTATCTAACCCCCTGCCCATTAACTGTGAGGGTGCACATCGGGCTTTATGGGAACGATACCTACTATACTGCTGAGGCTGCTCGCCTCGAAACGAGTTTCTTAATGTGTTTCCTGTTGATTTACCCGGTGTTCCCTCAAAAGGGAAATTGACTTTGGCGTAGATCTTCTTCTGAGTACTCAACCTATTTTCATTCCGCCTTATCGAATGGCCCCGGTGGAATTAAAGGAGTTAAATGATCAATTGAAAGAGTTTTAAGACAAAGGTTTCATTAGACCAAGTATATTCCCATGGGGTGCTCCCTTCTTTTTCTTTAGAAAGAAGAATGGTTTACTACGTAAGTTCATTGACTATTGGCAATTGAAAAAAGTAACCATCAAGAATAAATACCTAATTCCGAGGATAGATGACTTGTTTGATCTATTACAAGGGGCAAGTTACTTCTCTAAGATAGATCTTTGATCTTGGATACATTTATGTTCCTAATAGCAAATAAAACCCATAATTCATAGTAAAAATGACAGAAAATTCCTAGAGTTTAGTTCATATTTTTCCATATTTTTGTATTGTTGTAAGCAACCAACATGATTATACACTTTTAGGGCTAATTCAGAAAGAATGGATATTCAAAACATGATCGAATTGAAAGTAGAGCTCAAAGGAGAAGTTGGGAACAAAATGCAAAAAAAGGCATCATATTGAAGTTTGTCCGCGCCGCGAACTGAGCTTCAGTGATTTAATTTCAACACTTGGAATTTATTTAATGCTACAAGGTGGTGCACACTAGGTCCGCGATGTGGACCTAGTTCTAGAGAGAGAAAAATTTCACTGACACAGATAATGCAAAATTGCACTAAATTAAACCAAGTACGCATCGCAGACTTTAGTGTGCTTACTTCAATTCCGCATTTTTGGTGCTATAAATTGCACCTTTACATATTTTATTAAAAAGCATATCAGATTGTCGTATTTTGAAGAAAAGAAGACGAAGGAAGAATAAATTTTTGGTGATATTTATTTTTCTTTCAATTGAATTCAATTTTTTATCCATTAATGATTTATGTAATTATGTTACAAACTATGAGTGGCTAAATCCCCTTATTTTGGGGTTGTAGCCACAATATGAAAGTTTAAATCTTTAAGCTTTGGTTGAAAATGGGTTTTTGTATGTGATTACTCCTATATTCTTATTTTTATTTTTTAATGCTTGATCACCATTAGAATAAATTTGTTGACTACCCAAAATTCAAAAGATGGAAAGGAGATAGAACACTAGAATATAGGGAGCATGTTCGTTCTAGAATTACCTAGGATTATTCGTGTATGGGATGCCCGTGACACATATTTATACACCATGTTTGGTAAATAAATAGGATGATAAGTTTAATGCATTTTTGTGGGTTCATGCTTGTCCCCACTCAAAGATGTAGTTAGGGTGTCAACAAAAGTAGGTAATTAGAGATTGAAAGATCATAATAGTAAAATCAACCCTATAAATCAGTAATCAAAAGACCAACTGGATACTAGAGTTAAGAATGTTAGACCTGAAATCTATAAGTGCTACAACCCTGAACCTCTCTCTTAATTTGATAAAATCTCTCTAATATCTTTAAATTATTTCCTTATATAGTTTTTAATATAATACCTGGAGATATAAACAAACTCAACTCTTTGCAACACATATGAATAATTTAATTTATTGAAAAGCAAGACAAAGCCTAATTAACCTTTCTTGTGGGTTTGACATCTGGCTCTTAAAAAGGGTCGCTATATTACTTTTGAGACCACATACACTTGCGTGTACGTTTGGACATAAAAGTTTATGGCGCCGTTGCCGGGGGAGAATTTTTTACTTAGCAATAGTTTTTTTTGATGTTTATTTATTATTTTTGTTCATATTATCAACTTGATCTTAGCTGTTATTATTAATAGGAGATTTTATAAAGGCATACTACACAGAAGTGGGAACATTGTGAAGTGGCTAGCTAAGACTAAAATATTTTTGCATCAGTAAAAAAGGAGAGCAACTGCCCTATATCCTGTACCACATGTAAATCTAGATATTACTAATGAAATACCTGTAGAAGTCCCTGTGGAGATGGAAGCCAGTAGAGTACATGATATGGAAGTTCCACTAACAATGCATGTCACCTCCAGCATTCAAAAACTGCTAGCTGGAGGAAGATTTAATTTTAAACAGAACATTATGTAGCTATTGCACTTTAATGGACAGTTTACTAGTTTGCCTCATGAAGATCCCAAGTCCATATCCAAAACTTCTTGGAGATTAGTGACACTTATATGCCTAATGGGGTATCTCCTGACTATGTGAGGTTAACATTGTTTCCCTTTTCTTTGTTGGGGGAAGCTAAGAGGTGGTTGAATTAAGAACCACCAAACTCAATCACTTAATGGAATGATTTCTCTTGCACGTTTCTTAGAAGGCTTTTTCCTTCTGGGAAGACAACTAAGTTGAGGGATGAAATTTTAAGCTATAAACAAAAATATGGAAAATATTTGTACCAATCATGGGACAGGTTTAAGTCTTTACTCATTAGTTGTCCTCACCATCATCAAGCTAATGAGGTGTTGGTACACATCTTCATAGAAGGGTTGGAACCCAACACCAAAATTCTTCTTGACTCTACAACAGGTGGACAGGCACTAGAGAAATCATATCATAAGCTCTATACATTGCTTAATCGCATATCTCAGGAAAATGTTGAGTGAAATGGAGGAAACTCTAGACCTCTGGTTCAAAAACAAGTAGACATGTTAAAAGTTGATGTACTGATAACATTGACGGCACAAATTGCAGCAATACAGATTATGATGACAATACATTTCAACACTTTAGTAAAAGGACAGCACCAAGCTCTTGTGAATATGGTTGAGAAACAACACATATGTTTCGAGGTGTGTGGAAGTAGTGAACATATGGAAGAATATTGTGGAGCTAATCCTGAGTTGGTAAATTTCGTGGGTAATGTACCTAAGGGTGGAGGTAATCAGAACTATGGAAATACTTACAACCCAAATTGGAGAAACCATCCAAACTTCTCATAGGGTGGAAATTAGCAAAACCAACATCAAGGGCAGACCTAATCAAGACCACAAAGAAGTGGGCAACAGTACAATAATAAAGGCCAAGGTCAATATAGACTAGAAGGACAAGGCCAGCACTACAATTAGCAAGACCAGAGTAACTAACAATCAAGTAGTGCAGGAAACATGAGTGTGGAAGACATGCTTAAAAAACTTATGAATGACCAAGCTCAGGTAGATGTAGACATTCATCAGTATCAAATCACTACACAAAATTTAGAGAAGCAGGTGGGACAGCTAGTAAGAGCTCAGAATTCTTGCCCACAAGGTAGTTTACCAGGTAAAACTGATCCAAACCCCAAGCAGGTAAAGGTTGTGAGCACACGAAGTGGATGAGAACTAGTTGCGCTAGCACCACAAAGCAAAGGTAATGAAGGGAAAGGTAAAGTTGTGGAGATTGGAACTAGTGAATCTAGCCGACCACAGATGGAGCAAGAGGCAAAAACAAAACCACGTCCCCTATTCCCACAAAAATTAAAAAGAAGATAGAGGTGGAATGTTTTGAAAAATTCATAGACATGGTTACACAAGTACAAATTAACTTACCTTTGATTTATATATTGCAGGTCATTCCTAAATATGTCAAGTTTGTCAAAGATAGTATGGCCAACAAGAGAAAGTTAGATGAATTTGAAAAAGCGGCACTCACTGAAGAGTGTAGTTCAAGAATCTTGAACAAAGTTAAGCTTCCAACTAAACAAAAAGATCCAGGTATTTTCACGGTACACGTAACTATTGGTAAGTGCAGTAATGCAAGAGGTATCTGTGATCTAGGTGCTAGTATAAACTTAAAGCCTAGATCTATGTTTAAGAAATTAGGTCTAGGAGAACTTAAATCAACTACCATTTTGTTAAAATTAGCTGATCGTTCTGTAGCTAGACCTAATGGTATTATTGAGGATCTGTTAGTTCAATTGGGATCCCTCATCTTTCTCATTGAATTTATTGTATTAGATTTTGAGCCTAAACCCAGATGTTTCTTTTATCTTTGGGTGTCCATTCTTAGCAACATAAGGTGCACTTATTGATGTGGCCACAAGTAGATTGACTATGATACCATATTACAAAGTGGAGGTATTCAATGTATATCAAACACTGAAATTACCTGCAGTCTATGAAAAGTTGTCTTCTATAACTATCATCGATTAAAAAGTCTCAGCTCAATGTATTTTAGCAAAATATCCTTTGGAAAGAGTCATATTGAGTCAAGATATTGAAGAGGACATGGAAGCTAAAGAGTTAGCTAGTGGGCTTGACATGTCAGATGTCAGCATGTGGAGAAAAAATGTGGAACCTTTGAATAGAGAATTGGGTCCTTCACCCAAGCCATCTCTTGAAGAAGCTCCTAACTTGGAGTTTAAATGAATTCTAGCACATTTTAGGTATGATTTTCTTTGAGTAAATAATACCTTACCTGTAATTCTTTCGTCAGCTTTGTTTGAGATGCAGGTCACAGGAGCACTTGAGGTATTAAAAAGGCACAAGAAGGAAATTGGATGGCACATGGCTGATTTCCATATTATTAGCCTCACTTTATGCATGCATAGGATTTTCATAGAAGAAAGACGTAGTCTAGTGCACAAACACAACATCGGTTGAACCTTATTATAAAAGAGGTAGTGAAGAAAGATATAATTAAGTGCCTAGATACAGGTATAATATACCCAATCTTTAATAGTAAGTGGATAAGCCCAGTTCAATGTGTACCAAAGAAACGAGGAATGACTTTAGTGACTAATGAGTGGATGGACATAGCGGAATTTGTATCTAAGTGTCCAAATTACCAACAAGTTAAAGTTGAGCATCAAAGACTAGGAGGTTTAGCCCAAGACATTGAAATTCCTACTTGGAAGTGGGAGGATGTTAATATGGACTTTGTAACGGATTTTTCTTGTACTAAAAAGAAACATGATTCTATTTGGGATGTTGTAAATCGGATGACTAAGCCGGCGCATTTTCTATCAGTTAAGACTTTTTATGGTTCCAAATACTATGCTAAGTTGTATGTTCATGAATTGGTAAGGCTTCATGGTGTCCCCTTGTACATTCTATCGGATTGAGGTATATAATTCACTTCACACTTTTGGAGATCATTTCAAAAGGGTCTCGATACAAAGTTTAAGTTAAGTACCGCTTTCCATCCTCAAAACAATGGTCAAGTCGAAAGAATGATCCAAACTTTAGAGGATATGTTGAGGGTGTGTGTTATAGACTTTAAAGGAAGTTTAGGATGAACATTTGCCATTAATTAAGTTTTCCTACAATAATAGTTTTCACTTTAGCATCCAAATGGCTCATTTCAAAGCATTGTATGGGAGAAGATGTAGATCCCTAGTGGGATGGTTTGAAGTAGGTGATATGCACTTGATTGGTCCATATTTGGTGGTAGATTCTATGGAGAAGGTAATACTCATAAGGGAGATGTTGAAGATAGATCAAAGTCATCAAAATTCCTATTCCAATGTTAGGAAAAGAGACCTTGAATTTGAGTTTGGATGATTGGGTCTATTTGAAGGTTTCACCCATGAAGGGTGTAATGTGTTTTGGTAAGAAAGGAAAATTGATTCCTAGGTATGTTAGACCTTATTAGATATTGAGATGTGTTGGAATGGTGGTTTATGAGTTATATTTATCACTTGAGTTAGCTATGCTTCACCTAATGTTTCATGTATCTATGTTGAGAAAGCTTGTGGGTGATCCAAATTTCATTGTGCCATTGGAAGATGTAAGTGTTAAAGCAAATTTAACTTATAAAGAAGTTTCGGTACAAATATTAGACCAGAAAGTTAGGGAGTTAAGGAATGAAAAAGTTGTTTCTATCAAAGTGTTATGCGGGAATCAACAAGTACACACTTCTATTAAGGAGGCGGAGGCGGATATGATGAAATGATACCCGCACCTCTTTCTCTCTACTCAAGACTAAAGTAGTAAGTTGTTCTTATTCTAAGTCAATTGAACTATTACGTATTCAGCTCCTCCTATGTTATTCATCTACATGCATGTTCATGAAAATTGAATTTAAAGTCATGATTTTATATGAAGTTGAAGTTTTCATGTTCCATGCATTTTAAGATGTCATTAATATCATGTTGGGTTTCTATTCATCTTTAGATTTCCTTCCTATGATAAGTTAATCTCATTCTAGGATGAATGTTCCCATGGGGGAGATACTGTAAGACCTCAGAAGTTGGAAAGTTGGAGCCAAGGAGAAAATTCTCAAAATTTCTAAATGACTCATGCTTATGAGTCCTTTTACGACTCGTAGGGACTTCTACGACTCATAGGAGTGAGTCCTAAGATTTCATTCAGAACTAACCTCAGGTGACACCCTACAACTCAACATGACAAGTTATAGGCGTGTCTACGGATTATTGTATTGGCTTGATTTAATTCCATTTTTAGATGTTATCAGATCATTATATGCATGTTTTCATAAACAAATTATGATTTTAAGTTAAAACATGAATGCCCATGCATAAATCTACTTTTAAGTTATGATTATGAAAGTTAAAGATGATTTTATGAGTTGATCGTGAGTTTGATGATTTTCAATGAAAGTTTCTATGATTTAAAGTTGACATTATGATTTTATGAAGAAAATTATGATGATGATCAAAGTTAATATCAATTAAGTTATTATGTTGAGATAAATCCAATTCCCACAAAATCATGTTAAAGATGGTGATAAGTACAATTCTCACCAAAGTTATGGATTCTTAAGAATTACTACAGTTAAGGAGCTATTCCTAATATGAATTATAAAGATGGATAGATAGGGAATTACTATCTTTCCCTGTTATGTTAGGATCATGTTTTTATGAGTTTCTATTGGGATATTAACTAAACATCGAGAGGTCTTCTAGGTGGGGTTCGGTCTGGTAATGCAGTTAGTTAACCAAGGAAATCCTAGTAGCAACTTAAACTCCCAAACTACGTTGCCCACATAGGTTTCCTTCATGTACTCTTTAGTGGATCAACATATAGCATAGTTGAGTTAAGTTGAGATGAATACAATGATGAAGTATACCTTGGCAAGGTAGCCTCCCCCTTCTCGATGGCATATTGTTTATGTTCGTTTACTTGTTCATGCATACCTCACATACTTAGTACATTCAAATGTACCAACACATATTTTTCCTATATTTTCTCATAATATAGGGATGGACGACACTGATGACCATCATATTCGTAGCTAGAGTTTCTTTAGATTCTCAAGGAGTTAGTGAGTCCTCATTCTATCAAGGAAATGACTTTTACTCTTGTCGTTTACTTTACTTTCTTCATTTGTCAGGGTGATCTAAGTGCTTTTCCTAAGCCCCCATCAAAGACTATACTAGAGACATGTTTAGACGGCTTTATGATGTAGTCTGTATTGGACATCTATTGAGTTGATTTCCTATACTCCCACTTCCTTAAGATCATTACTTATGCTTATCTATAATTATCATGTTTTTACCTTATGAATGCAATGAATGTTAAGATGTATTGGTTGGGTCCCCTCGTATCCCAATTGTTGTGTTGCAGCTTGAACCTAGTTTGGGTCATGACAAGTTTTGTATCAGAGCACAAGTTTTATAAGAGTCCTAGGGAGTCTAACATGCCGCATTAAGTAGAGTCTTATTCACTGGTGTGAAGAGCACCACATCCATGAATATGAGGCTATGAAACAACTTAGAAAAGTCTCACTTCTTTCATGATCTATGTTGTGCGGTAGAGTGGTTAAGTTTTTCCCTCTAACGCTTATTTTTTGCAATTTTTAGAATATGCCCCC
The DNA here is from genome assembly GCF_947179165.1 of Solanum dulcamara. Classification (NCBI taxonomy): domain Eukaryota; kingdom Viridiplantae; phylum Streptophyta; class Magnoliopsida; order Solanales; family Solanaceae; genus Solanum; species Solanum dulcamara. The sequence goes on along the minus strand of NC_077237.1, from coordinate 50,876,504 downwards.
ATAAAGATAACCCGCTAGAAGGAATTTGGTTGAGGAGGAGCCATAAGCTCCGAATAAGCCTTTGAATGATCAAGTTTCCAACTCCGAGTTCCAAGCGGCTTTTCAAGTGTTTTCTCAAGCCTTTACGCCTAAGGTTAAACATGAAGTGGTTGCTCCTGTGAACCCAAATATTGGTACAATGGCCACAAGAGTTTGTGATTTACTGAGGATGAATCCTCCAGAGATTTGGGGTTCTAAAGATGATAAGGATCCATAAGAGTTTGTTGATAGCATCTATAAGATTGTTGAGATCATTGGGATTAACCCGGTTCAGAGGGTAGAGTTAGCCACTTTCTCATATTTGGAATGACTAATAGAAAAGTGAAAGTCCTAGGGAGGTGTATCTAGTGACTTGGGATGAGTTCAAAAGAGTGTTTCTTGATTGCTTCTTCCTATTGGAGTTGAGGGATCCTAAAGTGCAAAAGTTCATGAACCTTAAGAAAGATAGTATGATTGTGAGGGAGTATACCCTCAAGTTTACTCAATTATCAAAATATATTCCATTCATGGTTGCCGACTCAAGAGCTTGTATGAGCAAGTTTGTATCGGGTGTGTCAGATATGGTCTTAAAGGAGTGAAAATGGCTATCTTGATTTGGGAGACGAATATATCTAGAGTCATGACCTATGTAGAGCAAATAGAGGGTGAGAAGCTAAGGGAGAAAACTAAGGAGTCAAAAAGGGCAAGGACCGATGGTGGTGATTCCTCTTATGCTAGGTCTAAAAATGGAGGGCATCCTCATTTTTGTCAAAGGTACTCCGACCAAGGGTCTTTTTATTCCACCACTCCAAGGTTTGGCAAGGATAGGGTCCCTAAACCTAAGTTCAAAGAGGTACTCCTATTAGTCAAGTTACTCCCGCATGCAAGAAGTGTGGTAGAACCACAAGTATGATTTTTTAGCTAGTTTGAATGTGTGCTACTGATGTGGTAAGACGAGTCATCATGCTAAAGAATGAAAGGTAAAAGATGGTCATCCTCAAGGTCGTGTTTCTAATGGAGACCAAGTTTCTCAAGGTGCTCAAGTGCAACCAAAAAGTGGTCAACGTAATAATAGGTTGTATACTCTCCATGGCAGGCAAGAGGTGGAGGAGACTCCTGATGTTGTTACCAGTATGTTACGGGTCTTTCACTATGATGTTTATTTTTAGCTTGATCCGGGTGTATATTTACCATTCATAACCCAGCATCAGAGGCCATGTTTTAGAGGTCCCTCAAAGTCAAGTCTATGACTTAACATGATGACTCGTAGGAATTATTATGAGTTGTAGGAACAACTCATAACCAAAGACTTGAGGATTCAAGACCTGTATGACGAGTCCATATTACAAGTCATAGACAAGTTTATGGGTCGTAGGAAAGACCCATTTGTAAACTTCAGAGACTTCAAAATCAGATTTTTCATAGACCTGCAAGACGAGTCGTCATGATGACTCATCCTCTCTTCTACAACTTATAGAGTCAATCCCTAGGTTCGAATGTTTAGATTTAATAAAGGGTAATTGTGTCTTTTTCCAAGTTTGGTTTAATGAACCTAGACGCAATTATGGCCAGGATCAACGTTATATCTATCCGATTCTTTGAAATTCCCTTACTCACAAGGCATTCTTCTAAAATTTAATGAAGGCAAGGAACTAAGTTCTCTCAAGGGTTTCTCTTCAAGCTCAAGCTAGTGTTTCCAGATTTTTACAAGGTTTCTTCTTCAAGTCTAAGTTAAAACACTCAAGGTATGTGGGGATTGATACAAGGGATCCTTTCACCCATGGAGTCCCATTGTTTTCTCTTGTTTTCATTCAATTTCAATTGATTATGAACCCTAGTTTTGATGAATTCCATTGGGATGATTTAATTCCATTTTTAGATGTTATCAGGATCATTATATGCATGTTTTTATAAGAATTGCATGATTTTAAGTTAAAACATGAATGCCCATGCATAAAGCTACTTTTAAGTTATGATTATAAAAGTTAAAGATGATTTTATGAGTTGATCATGAATTTGATGATTTTCAATGAAAGCTTCTATGATTTAAAGTTGAGATTATGATTTTATGATAAAAGTTATGATGATGATCAAAGTTAAGATCAACTATGTTATTATGGTGTGATAAGTCAAATTCTCACACAATCATGTTAAAGATGGTGATAAGTACAACTCTCACAAAAATTATGGATTCTTATGAATCACTAAAGTTAATGAGCTATTCCTAATATGTCTTGTAAAGATGGATTGATAGGTAGTTACTATCTTTCCTTCTTATGTAATGATCATTTTTTTATGAGTTTTCATTGGGATATTGACTAAGCATCGAGAGGGCTTCTAGGTGGGGTTTGGTCTGATAATGCATTTAGTTATCCAAGGGAATCCTAGTAGCAACCTAAATTCCCAAACTACATTTCCCCCATAGGTTGCCTTCATTTCCTGGCTAGTGGATCCAGATATAGCACAGTTGAGTTTAATTGATATGAGCACCATAACGGAGTGTACCTTGGCAAGGTAGCCTCCCCCTTCTTGATGAGGGTTCCATTTAATATCTTGCAAGGTCTTAGATATTGGTTAAAGTTCTTATCCCACATAATTTAAGTGTCAAGGTATGCGTTCATGAGGAAGTTTTATGATATGCATTGACAATGAGTTTCATATGTTTTCAAATCTTTTAAGCCTTACTCATGTTCATTATGATTGGTCATGCATCTTATGGAATATTTTATGTTCCTTTACTTTTTCTTGCATACCTCACATACTTAGTTCATTCAAACATACTAATGCATATTTTGCCTACATTATTTCATAATGTAGGGATGAAAGACACTTACGACCATCCTATTTGTGGCTTTTATTGATCTAGATTCTCAAAGAGTTGGTGAGTCCTTATTCTATCGAGCACATGACTTTTAATCTTGTTGTTTACTTGACTTTATTCATTTTTTGGGGTGAGCTAGGCTCTTGTCCTTAGCTCCCATCAAACACTAGACTAGAGGCATGTCTAGATCCTTGTATGATGTAGTCCGTATTGGATAGCCATTGAGTTGATTTTCGTTAGTCCCATTCCCTTAAGTTGATTACTTCTTCTTATATCTTATTATGATGTTCATTACCTTATGAATGTAATGAATTCTAATATGTCTTGGTTGGGATCCCAACATCTCGATCTCTTTGTTGTGTCTTGGTCCTAGTTTAGGTCATGACAATCTCATAATATCAGGACGAACGATACTCATGCTCCTCACATTCATGTCTAAAGTGGTTTAGTTTACAAGAGTTGGTGATTCCTCATTCATCGAGGACATAACCTTTTTTCATATTATTACCTTGAATTTTTCTTATGATTCGGGTAAGCTAGGAGCTTGTCCTAAGCCCCCATTAAGTCTAGAATAGAGGCATGTTTAGACGTTCAAGTTGATGTAAGTCCATTATGGATATTTGTTTGGAGTTTACTTTCCTTTGACTTCTTGTTGATTGGATTCTTCCTCTTATTTTATCATGTTCCTTTACCTTATGTCTGCAATGTATACCAAGATGGCTTGTTGGGATCTTTCAGGTTCCTGATCGCCATGTAACGTCTAAGCCCTAGGTTCGAGTCATGACAGGAACTGAAACTTGACCATAAGGGTTCTGCAACATATAGAAGCATAACATGCATGAGGCCAATCCATACCAAGAATAACATCAAAATCGGTCATATCAAGCACTGCAAGATCAACTAAGGTTATTTCATGAAGAATTGAGACCGGACAATTTCTATAGACTGTTCCAGCATCAATTGAATTGCCAATAGGAGTATAGACCAAAAAAGGCTCTAACAAGATCTTGAGACTAATAATGAATTTCATAACAAGATAAGGAGTAAAGAATGATAGAGAAGCACCTGGATATAACAATGCATAAACATCAAATTCAAATACTTTCAACATATTGGTAACCACATCTAGAGATATTGTTACTTTAAAGAGCATAGAATCTGTTTTAGCATTGATTGCCACCGAACCCTAGAGTAGTACCCTGCTTAATCAAATGACCTGTAGCATGAGTCTGAGCCTAGGATATCACACCATTTTATAATCTTTCGCGTGATAACCCAGCATACCACACCTATAACATGCACCCTATCCTTCCAAGCACTCTCTTGCATGGTTTCTTCCATATTTGTTGAATGGGGGAATGACTTGGACACTCAGAGATCCTCCTTGAACCTTTACTATAGGCACTCTATCATTTTCTAACAATGCATTCAGAATGTTTGAAAAGTTTTTTCTCGAGAACTTTTGACGAATCTGAGAGAAAACAACATTTCCAGACTTACCATAAGAAAACTAACCACCATAAGTTTGAGCATTCTTAGACTCCCTTGTAGACCTCTCCTTTAAATTTTCCTCCTTGATTTGTTTGACATGTTTCATGATACTAGAGATGTCCATCTACTTGACTAGCATAGTGGTTCTACACTCTTTGACCACCATGTCTGACACACACGAAATAAACTTGCTCATACGAGCTCTTGCATTGGAAACCATGAAAGGAGGATATTTCGAGAACTTATTGAACTTGAGGGAATACTCCCTCATACTATGTTTCCTTGATGCAAGTTGATGAACCATTGATTCCCTTAACTCCTATGGAAAGAAGTGATCAAGGAAAGCACCCTTGAACTCTCTACTTCTTTGACTCTACCATTTTTCACACAAAACTTATGCAACCCCCTTGAGTTAATACGCCACCAAGTTCGCCTTCTCCACCGGACTAACGGCCATGATCTCAATAATTTTCCCACTACCCTCAATGAACTCTTATGGATCTTCATCCACCTTAGAACTATGAAACTTGAGAGGGTTTTTTCGAGTGAAGTCACGAACTCGGCTAGCCACCGTACCCATATTTGGGTTCATATGAGCTACCACTTCTCTATTTTCTTGAGCGACTATAACTTGGACAAGTAGTAGAAAAGTGGTCTGAAACTCCACATGATAGACTTGCTCATTCAAAGAGTCATTTGGAGCTTATGGAGCTTGTTTCTCCTTATTGGCATTCCTTCTCACAGGGATTATTCATGGAGGCATAATTATGTAATCGTAAAGAGAAAGTGTTAGAGGAAAAACCTTAGATTTCAACTTTATCATACAATATAAGAATGATGAATGAAGTGAGGTTTCCTAAATGCCTCATAGTCTCCTATTAATAAATGTGGCACACTTCACACCGATAAAAAAGGCACTACTTGATGTGGTATGTCACGCCCCAAAACTAGGGATGGGTGAGATTGGCTTCGAAGTTGACTGAATCGAGAAGCCGACTATATAACATCTGAAATTATAATAGTTAGGCCAACCAGGAAACTTGTCACAACAACCTAGAACGATAAGGTCGCAACTAAATAAAATCTAAAAGATAAAAAAAAGATCATCTTGGCCATTATACAACTCAACTGAGCAATGACAGCTAACAAAACCATAAAACCAACCCAAACTAAACTATACATACAAGTCCACAAAATCCTCTAAAGAGTAACTAACATAGTTCATAGGACAAGGACTTGGCCTACCTATACAAAAGATCAACACATAAAACTATTAAACTAGAACCTAGATCCCGAAACAAAAGAGCATACCAACTCTCAGCTGAAGTCAGACTCCTACTGTACTTGATGACTAGTGGCTCTACCAGCACCTGCAACATAAATGCAGCGTCCCCCAGCAAAGGAACGTTAGTATGAATAACATGTACCAGTATGTAAGGCTGAAAAATGTAAACATAAGTATATCAAAAATATTGAGAGTTAGGGATAGAAAAAACCTACGACTTCGAGAGCTGAAATTTCATAACAAGATAACATTTCTAGAGAGAGACAAGTAAGTAAGCATATATATAAATCATACTACCATAATGGAGAACAATATGCAATTCCCGTCATAATGGCGACCCTGACCAGCCGAGTGGCCATGTCGATGGTGTAGTAACTTAGCAAATACCTGCCCACAGGCATGCCTGCTGTGATGGTGTAATAACTGGGTAAATATCTGCCCACCAGACATGTCCGCCATGATGGTGTAGTGAACTATAGTTGCAACTATTAATGTCCTTACCGACATTACCCCATTGATTGTGTAATATAAAGTCATAATCATTGTCACCTATTGAGGTCAACTATGCTCATATCGACTTTATCTAATAAACATAGTACATACGAAAGATGATTGTATCAGTGCAGCCTCAATAGGCATCTCTGAGAGTCATCAACTACAACTATACGCATATAATGTATAAAGCTTTAAAATAGCATATAAGTACACCTACTCAATATTTAAAACAACCTTAATAAGGTTTAGATTTCACAAGTAGTCTAGTCGGCTTCTAAACAATGTACTAAAGGTATTTTTTCCATCTTAGTGTGTATCTTGAATAAGAGCACATATATTTCTACTTCTATATAACTCACTAACATTTAGTATCTATATGTATACATATATATTCTAATCATAAGGTGCTTCCTTTACACGTGCCGACAATTATATAATTGGAATTCCGTTATTAACTTATTGTGTCAATAATCAGAAATAGTTCTTAATTCTTTGGCCTTAGTCATATGGACACATGGAACTCATAAACACAACTAGTCAATCTTCAACTACGACAATAATTGTATATATATATATCATCATTTACATCGCATTCATATATCATAAACACTTAAACAAATATAGACCATTACTACGTATTTCACATATTTTAACAGGACCATACCATATATTGATATGAGATTTAAAAAGAGGAGAACTAATCCTATCAACGACGTAGATTCATGCTTGCAAATGAAGGAAAAAAAAGTCGTTACATACCTTGATTTGAGTCCTCTCATGTACTATATTGGCTGAATCATCCCTTGTTACTTCAATCTAAAAGAGAAGCCAATGAAAGTTCAACTTTAAACAATTACACAACACGTCCAAGTCGTATTGTCAATTCAACAAACATATGGTGGGCATTAACTCAAAAGATGTTTAAATCAACCAGTGTCTATAGTATTCAATCTTTCACATTACTAAAAACAAAACCCTACATTTAAATGACTCCAATATAGTAACCAACAGCTGCCAGACTACTCCACATACTCCTTCTTCACCAAAATATCAATTAAAATGGGCAAAACTTGGACTCACGACTTCCTATCACTTTCTCGTGAATCCTACACATAAAATATAACTAAAGGGGGCAGCCCAGTGCACTAAGGCTCCCGCTATGCACAGGGTCCGGGGAAGGGCCTGACCACAAGGGTCTATTGTACGTAGCCTTACCTTGCATTTCTGCCAGAGGCTGTTTCTAGAACATCGATAATAAAACATATATGAGAGTAGGGAACATGTTCATACCTTAATTGAAGAAAATACAGTTTCTTAAACTCATATTAACCAAGAAGAAAGGTTATTTCTTCAATCCGAAGAGGGACTTAAGTGAACTCTAGGCAAGGTTGAAGAACACACTTAGTACTTGGTTGATTTCTTAACTAGGGATTTAGGAGAGGAAAGGTATTGAAGAACCAGCAAGGAGCATGTTCTAAAATGACTTAGGATCATTCTCTAATGAATTTTATACATTCATAATAGTTTTAAAATATTTGGACCGACTTAACAGGTGTCGAACACACAATTTTGACCTCTGCTCAGTCCGTAGTAAACCCACATAACTTTTTACACCGAAGGCGTATTGATGAGAGGTTTTTTTTGTTGAAAACTAGACTCAATTATCATTAATTTTATATTTAATAGACCTTCTAATCCTTATATATAGGGAGATATGCTTGTCCCAAGTCTGACTATATATGAGATCATATTAAATAATCCATTGTGACATGACCTTCAAATTGTACTATTTTTCCAAGATTTCCTTGGGCCACTAACTTTGGTATAACACTTATTATGAAATACCATAAGTAATACTCAATATGATCAACCATTTAAAATCTTATTAATGCTCCCAACAACTTGTCAACCAACTACGTAGGGCAAAAATACAATTTTTGGAGCGTACTTCTGTAGGTTAGTGAGTAAGCCGCCTAAAATATATGGGATGTTACATCCTCCCCTCCTTAAAATATTCATTCTCAAATGAGGGTTAACTTTTATTTAACACATTTCTGAAATTCATAATATTAACTTAAGATAATGATTAGTAAAGTATATACTTTAATATCATATTGGTGTTGGAAACAGGTGAGGATACTTCTGCCTCATTTCTTCCTCTACTTCCCAAGTTATCTCCTCAATACTATTACTCCACCAATATACGTTAACTGAGGCTACTTCTCTAGTTCTAAGCTTCCTGACCTAATGATCAAGAAAAGCAACTAGGACTTTTGTATAGATCATTTCCTCTGAAATTTGAACCTCATCAAGCGGCATAATACGTGTCGGATTTCCTATGCACTTACGTAACATCAATACATGAAATATGGGATGAACTACAACTAAATGTATGGGTAACTCCAACCCATAAGCTACCTTGCCTATCTTGCGAATAACTCTATACGGTCTAACATATCTATGACTTAACTTGCCTTCCTTTCCAAAATGCATAATGAATTTTATAAGTGATACTTTTAGAAAGTACCAATCATCCACTGCAAACTCTAGCGCTCGATGACATACATCAGCATAAGATTTTTTCTAGCATTGTGTTGTATGAAGCCTATCTCCAATAAGCTTTACTTTATCAATCTATTGCCATGGAATGTATAGGTAGGGATTTTTTTATGCTTGGAAATCCTGCAGCTATAAATCTGGCCCCAATAAATTTTCCTCATTGAGTTCAAACCAACCTACTGGTAATCTTTACTTCCACCCATATAAAGCTTTATAAGGAGCAATTTTAATACTTTTGTGGTAGCTATTATTATATGCAAACTAAATCAAAGGTATATGATCATCCAACCTTCCTTTGCAGTCTAGTACACATGCACGTAACATATCTTCAAGTGTTTGAATAGTGCGTTCAGCCTGTCCATTGGTCTGAGGATGGAATGCAGTACTTAGATTCACTTGGGTACCTAGACCTTTTTGGAAGGATTTCTAGAAGTTTGCTAAAAACTCTACACCTCTATCTGAAATAATAGATAATGGAATACCATATAGGAGAGTTATCTCACATATATAAAGTTTGGCATAATCTGTTGCCGCATGAGTCGTCCTAATCGGCAAAAAATAAGTTGATTTTGTCAATCTGTCTATAATCACCCATATAGAATCATACTTTCTGTTAGACCGAGGTAAACCTATAATGAAATCCATGTTAATTACATCCCATTTCCATAAAGGAAATCTATATTTTGAGTTACACCTCCAGGCCTTTGGTGCTCAACTTTCACCTGCCGATAATTAAGACATTGAGCTATGCCATTCCACTAGTATAACTTCCTTAGGTCACGATACATCTTTGTGGAACCTGGATGTACTGAACATAGAGAATAATGAGCATCACTCATAATTTGACCTTGTAGCTTGCTCACAGTAGGCACACATGATGATTATGATATATAAGGACTCCATCAGGTCCACGATCAAATAGATTCTTTTTTGCTGTACTATGTTGTCCCTTAGAAACACAAGCTCTGCATCGTCATACTTTTTCTTCTTAACTTCTTCTATCAGGGATGACTCTTTTGTATTCTGAACAACTATACCTCCATGTTTAGCATCAAGAAATCGAATCTGTAAATTAGCCAATTGGTGCAAGGTTTTTACCATTTCAATTTTGTTAGCCTCTAAGTAAGTCAAAATTCCCATAGACTTACGGCTTAAAGCATATGCTATAACATTTGCTTTACCTGGATGGTATAAAATGCTCACATCTTATTCTTTTAGCAATTCTAACCACCTTCGCTGGCTTAAGTTAAACTCTTTCGACTGAAACAAGTACTGGATACTCTTATGATCCGTGAAGATATCAACATACACCCCCATACAAGTAGACACACATATCTTTAACGCAAACACTACCGTAGCTAATTCTAGATCATGGGTAGGGTAATTCTAATTGTTCTTCCTTAACTGTCTAGAAGCATAAGAAATAACCTTGTTGTGTCGTATCATAATATAACCCAACCCAACTATGGATGCATCACATTAAATATCATAACCCTATGTACCCGTAGGAAGGGTCAAGACAAGTGTTGAAGTTAACTTATCCTTTAACTATTGGAAATTTTACTCACATGCCTCTGACCACTAAAACATAACTTCTTTATGAGTCAACTTCATCAACGATGTGGAGATGATAGAGAAACCTTCCATAAACTTGCGATAATATCCCGCTAAATAATGGAAGCTATGAACCTCTGTAGGATGTAGTGGTCTGGACTAACTCTTTAATGATTCTATTTTTCACCAATCAACCATTATACCTTCATCTCTAATTACATGACCAAGAAAAGCTGCAGATGTTACCCAAAATTCACATTAAGAAAATTTACTATACAACCTATGCTCCTGGAGAGTTTGTAGAACAACTCTTAGATGATCTGCATGCTTAACCTCTATTCACGAATAAATAAAGATGTCATCAATGAAGACGATCAAAAACACATCAAGAAAGGGCTTGAATACCCTGTTCATTGGATCCATATAGGCTACTGGTGCATTAGTAAGCCCAAATGACATCACTAGAAACTTATAACGAACATATTGAGTCCTAAAGGGCATCTTAGAGACATCAACATCCCTAACTAGTAATTGGTGGTATCCTGACCTTAAATCAATTTTAGAAAGGAACTGGTAAAAACAATCATCAATCCTGGGGAGTGGATACTTATTCTTAATTATTTCTTTGTTAAGCTATTTGTAGTAAATACATATTTGTAAAGATCCATCGTTTTTCTACACAAACAATATTGGTGCACCCCATGGTGATATGATGGGCTGTATGAAACCTTTTTCTAGAAAATCTTTCAACTACTCCTTAAAATATCGTAGCACTGCTGGAGCTATTTTATAGGGACGTATTGATATGGGTTTGTACCTAGAAGTAGATTAATGGCAAAATATATTTCCCTTTTAGGAGAGACTCCAAGTAGATCATCTGGGAAAATATGTGGAAACCCATTTACCACCGAAATTGATTGAAGAGGAACATGTTCACTTTCCATGTCTCTAACCCAAACCAAATGAGAAATAAAACCTTTGGATATCAAATTATGGTCCCTAAGGTATGAAATAAACTTACATTTAGGCATAGAAGCATTACCCTACAATTCCAGGACTAACTCATTTGGAAAGTGAAATCTAACAATTTTTGCTCAACAATCAACATTAGTGTAACTAGCTGCTAGCCAATCCATATCAATAATAACATCAAAATCAACCCTTTCAAGCTCTACTAGGTCAGCCAAGGTAGATCTACCATATACCAACACTTCACAATTTTGATAAATCTCTCTAGCTAACACAAACTCGCCAATTAGAGTAGAAACAACAAATAGTTTAAATAATAATTTAGAAAAAATTTCAAACTGACTCGCAATCAATGGAGTAACATAAGAGAGGGTAGAACCATGATCAATCAAAGCATATACTATATAAGAATGAATAATTAGTGTACCTGTGACAACCTTAGGTGATGTCTCCTAGTCCTGCCAACTACCTAATACATAGAACTAATTTTGCACATCCCCTGAATATGATGCCTCTGCCCCTACCGCGACCTAAAGTGGATTGAGGACCAAGTCTTGAAGGGTGAAATAAAGGAGATGAAGCCGGTGATGATCTTGTTTGCTGAACTATATGACCTATCTCTCTGCTTGGACAATATCACTTAAATTGCCCTAGATGACCACACTCATAACATATATTCTACCTTTGTCAACATAGTCCAAAATGTGCTTTGTTGCACAGAGCACAATGTGGAAATAATTGTCTTCCCTGTTTTTAATGCTCTTGCCACTATAGGAACTGAACTCCGTTCCTTATGTTGACCCTGTATATGGGATGAAGCACTCTTTATAGGTCTAGATAACTACTTGAATGACTGATCCTTGAGATTACTTTGAGGTTATTTGTATAATCCCATAGTCCTAGATTTCTTCCTCTATTATTGCTCTTTGTGAGTATCTCATAGCTGATGAAACAAATCTTCCACCCTTTGAGAAAAATCCGGAATTTGTACAATATTTATATCTTTCTGAGTATACACTCCCAAGCATTAACGAGCCACATGAGACCCTATAATTGACAAATTGATACACTCTGTCCTCCATTGCCTGCACCAAATGGGGAGCATATATGGCCAAGGAATTAAACATGAGGCTATACTCACGCATACTCATACTTCCATGCTTCAAATGTAAGAATTTCTCAACTTGGGCCTGTCAAAGGTCTCATGGTAAATACTAATCTATAAAGGCTAGGAGAACTCCTTCCATTCAGTTGCAGGTGCATTCATTCCCCTAGATTTAACACATGCCTTATACCATAATATAGCAACATCACGTAAGCTAAATGATGCTAAATCTACTCCTTACGTAACTGTGGTATGCATCACTTTTAATACTCTATAAGTCTGATCAATAAAATTATGGGGTCCTTGTTTGGATCAGATCTAGTGAAAATTAGAGGACTTAGGCTCAGAAACTCATGAACTCTGGAACTCTTATATGTATGATCTCTAGGAGCTTTGACTGCTTCCAACCGCCATTCTTGTCTAGCAGTTATATGAGCTATCAACTGAATAGCTCCTTCAATGCCCTATCCCTCTAGGATGTTAGTGGTGTGTTAGAGGGTCAGCAGCTCTGCCACCTTTATATATCACTAGAGTTGGTGGAGTTGGATATCTTTCTAAGGTAGTGATAGTTTGAGTAGGAGGAGTTGTAATACCTTGAGCGGGAGACTCTCTTTGAGCCTCTAATGCATCTCTATATTCATTTAGAGGGTGACTAGTACCCTCTCCTGAAGTCATACCGATCAATCGCATTTCTATTTGACTTGTTGTTAGCATGTTCTAAAATAATAGAACGAATTAGAAGTCATATAAACTGATGACTTCGCATTATAGCACAAACTGTCAATGAAAGATGTGAAACAACTCCTAAATGTCTTATAACTTCATGATTATAAGTATGGTGAACAACATACCCATAAGCAAGACTCTACTAGACACGACTTTGTGGACTCCCTAGGACGCGACTTCGCCTTGATACCAAGTTTGTCACTCCCCAAAATTGGGAGTGGGTGATACTGGACTCAATGTTGACTTAATCAAGAAGCCGACTATATAACATCTGAAATTATAACACTTAGGCCAACCAGGCCGACTGTTATAACAATCTGGACCGATAAGATCACAACTAAATAAAATCTGAAAGATAAAAAAAACATCAGCTTAGCCATAATACAACTCAACTGAGCAACAAAAGTTGACTAGACCATAAAACCAACTCGAACTAAACTATACATACAAGTCCATTGAAGCCTCTAAAAAGTAACTAACATAGTACACAAGACATGGCCCCGGCCTGCCTATACAAAAGTTCAAAAGATAACACTATCAAAATAGTACCTCGCTCCCAAAAGAAAAGAGCATACCATCTCTCAATTGAAATCGGACTCCTACTCTACTTGATGAATGGGCTCTACCAGCACCTGTAGCACGAATGCAGTATCCCCCGGCAAAGGAACGTTAATAGGAATAACATGTAACAGTATGTAAGGCTGAAAGTTGTAAATATACATATATCAAAAATACTAAGAGTTAGGAATAGAAACAACATGCTACTCCGTTAGTTGAAATTTGATAAAACATAAACCTTCTAGAGGAAGAAAAGTAAGTAAGCACATATATAAATCATACTACCCTAATGGTGAACTATATGCTTATCCTGTTACAATCTGATGTTGCCCAGCCGAGTGGCCATCTCTCTATTCATTTAGAGGGTGTCTAGTACCCTTTCTTAAAGTCATGCCAATCAATCACATCGCTATTTGACTTATCATCGAAATGTTCTGAAATAATAGTATGAATTAGATGTCATATAACCTGATGAGTTCACAATATAGCATGAACTGTCAGTGAAAGATGTGAAACAACTATTAAATGTCATGTAACTTCATGATTATAAGTATGATGCACAACATACCCATAAGCAAGACTTTATTAAACACAGCTTTGTGGAATCCCTAGGACGCGACTTCTGCCTGATACCAAGTTTATTACCCTTCAAAACTAGGGGTGGGCGAGACTAGACTCGATGTTAACTTAATCGAGAAGACGACTATATAACATCTGAAATTATAACACTTTGGCCAACCAGGCCAACTGTCACAACAATCTAGACCAATAAGGTCACAACTAAATAAAATCTGAAAGATTAAAAAAAGATCAACTAGGCCACAATACAACTCAACTTAGCAACAAATGCTGACATGACCATAAAACAAACAAAACTAAACTATACATACAAATCTATAGAAGCCTCTAAAGAATAACTAACATAGTATACAAGACAGAGCATGGGCCTACCTGTACAAAAGTTCAAAAGATAATACAATCAAACTAGAACCTCGCTCCCGAAAGAAAAGAGCATATCATCTATCAGCTAAAGTTGGACTCCTACCCCACTTAATGATTGGGGCTCTACCAACACTTACAGCACGAATGCAGTGTCCCCCAGCAAAGGGACATTAATATGAATAACATGTAATAATATGTAAGGCTGAAAGTTGTAAATATATGTATATCAAAAATACTAAGAGTTAGAAATAAAAATAACCTGCAACTCCGATAACTGAAATTTGATAAAAACATAAACTTTCTAGAGGAAAAAAAGTAAGTAAGCACATATATATAAATCATACTACCTTAATGGTGAACTATATGCTTGTTCGGTCATAATAGTGGCGTTGCCCAGCCGAGTGGCCATCTCTCTATTCAGTTAGAGGGTGACCAGTACCCTCTCTTGAAGTCATGCCAAATAATCGCATCGCTATTTGACTTCTCATCGATATATTCTAAAATGATAGCATGAATTAGATGTCATATAACCTGATGACTTCGCAATATAGCATAAACTGTCAGTGAAAGATGTGAAACAACTCTTAAATATCTTGTAGCTTCATGATTATAAGTATGGTGCACAACATACCAATAAGAAAGACTCTACTAGACACAACTTTATGGAATCCCTAGGATGCGACTTCATTCTAATACCAAGTTTGTGATGCCCCAAAATTGGGGGAGGGCGAGACTGGACTTGATGTTAACTTAATTGAGAAGACAACTATATAACATCTAAAATTGTATAACTTAGGCTAACCAGGACACCTGTCACAACAATATGGACCGATAAGGTCATAACTAAATAAAATCTGAAAGATCAAAAAAAGATCAACTTAGCCATAATACAACTCAATTGAGCAATGAAAGATGACAAGACCATACAACCAACCTAAACGAAACTATACATACAAGTCCATAGAAGCCTCTCAATAGTAACTAACATAGTGCACAGGACAGGGCCCTTGCCTACCTATACAAAAGATCAAAACATAACACTATCAAACTAGAACCTCGCTCCCGAAAGAAAAGAGCATACCATCTCTCAGCTGAAGCCAGACTCCTACTGTACTTGATGACTAAGGCCTCTACCAGCACCTGCATCACGAATGTCTCATCCCCTGGCAAAAGGACATTTATAGGAATAACATGTACCAATATGTAAGGCTGAAAGTTGTAAACATATGTATATCAAAAATACTGAGATAGAAATAACCTCTGACTCTAGGAGATGAAATTTGATAAAAACATAACCTTTCTAGAGGGATTCAAGTAAGTACGCACATATATAAATCATATTGCCCTAATGGTGAACTATATGCTAGTCCCATCACAATGGTGATGCTTCCCATCCGAGTGGCCATCTCAGTGGTATAGTAACATAGTAAACACCTGCCCACTAGGTATGCCCGCTGTGGTGGTGTAATAACTAGGTAAAGATCTGCCTACCAGACATGTTCACCATGGTGGTGTAGTGAACTATAGTTTCAACTAGTACTGCATCTACCTACCAGCATTACCCCATCGATAGTGTAACATAAATTCATAACCATTGTCACCTACTGAGTCAACCGTGCTCATATCGAGTATATAATAAACATTATACCTATGAAATCTGATTGTAGTAATGTAACCTCAATATGCATCTCTAAGAGTATTAAACTGCAACTATGTACATATAACATATAAACTTTTAAAATAGCCTATATGTATGCCTACTCAATATTTAAAACAACTTTAATAAGGTTTAGATTTCACAAGGAGTCTAGTCGGCTTATGAAAGATGTACTAAAGGTATTTCTACCGCCTTAGCATGTATCTTGAATAAGAGCACATATATTTCTAGTATGATATAACTCACTAACATTTAAGATTTGTATGCATACATATATATTCTACTCATAAAGTACTTCCTTTACACGTGCCAACAATTATACAATTGGACTCCTGTTATTAACTTATCATGTCTATAATCACAAATTGTTCTTAATTCTTTGGCCTTAGTCGGAACTCATAAACACAACTAGTTCTTAATGAAGACACCTATAGTACCAGCTCACAGTGCCCATGATAAGGGGTCTCCTAACTCAACTTTCAACTACAACAACAATTGTGTATATATATATATATATGTATATATATATATATCTTCATTTATATCACATTCATCTATCATAAACACTTAACCAAATAAATCCACCACCATGTATTTCCAACCTTTTAAAAATACCATACCATACCTTGATATGAGTTTTAAAAATAGGAGTACTAGTCCTATCAACCACGTAGATTCGTGCTTGAAAATGAAGGAAAGAGACACTATTACATACCTTAATTTGAGTCCTCTAATGAACTACACCGGCTGAATTATCCTTTTTTCCTTCAATAAAAAATAACAGACAATGAAAATTCAACTTTAAATAATTATACAACACATCCAAGTCGTATTGTCAATTCAACAAACACATGGTGGGTGTAAACTCAAAAGACGTTCAAATCAATCGGTGTCCATGGTATTCAATCTTTTATATCACTAACAGCAACACCCTACATTTAAATAACTCCAATATAGTAACCAAGAGCTACCATACCGCGCCACATACTTCTTCCTCACCAAAACATCAATGAAAATGGGAGAAATTTGGACTCACGGCTTTCTATCTCTATCCCATGAGTCCTACATGTATAATATAGCTAGAACATCAAGAATATAACATATATAAGATTATGGAACATGGTCAGACCTTAATTAAAGAAAATATTTTTTCTTAACTCGTATTAACCAAGAAGAAAGGTTATTTCTTCAGTCTGAAGAGGACTTGAGTGAAATCTAGGCAAGGTTGAAGAACACATTTAATACTTGGTTGATTTCTTAACAAGCGCTTTAGGAGAGGAGAGGGGTTGAAGAACCAGCAAAAAGAAGCTTCTAAAATTACTTAGTATCATTCTCTAATGAACTCCTTACGTTCATAAAAGTTTTAATACATGTATAATGACTTTATATGTGCCGGTCATGTGTGCAGCTTGGATAATTTTGGCCTCAGCACAGTCCATAGTAAAATGCATATATCTTTTTTCTCTGAAGTCATATTGATGAGAATGTTTTCATTGTAAACTTGACTCAATTATATTTAATGTGATATTTGGTAGGCCTTCTAACTCCTTATATATAGGGAGATATGCATGTCCCAAGTCAGACTATATATGAGATAATATGAAATAATCCATCATGACATGACCTTCAACTTGTACTGTATAACACTTATTATGAAATAATATAAGTAATACTTAATATGATCAATATTTAAAATCATATTAATGTTGCCGACAATTCGCCTACCAACTACGTAAGGCAAAAATATAAATTTTGGCGCGTACATCTTTAGCTTAGTGAGTAGTTCGCCTTAAAATATATCGGGTGTTACACGATATGTTATAAACCCTAGGACAACTTAAACCTGGCATTGATACCAAGTTGTCACAAACCAAGCTAGACCCTAGGTGTGAAATGGCGATTAGAATCCTGAAGGACTCCAACCAAGCCTCTTAGCGTATCATACATGAGCATACATAAGCTAAATAAAGAAATAAGGCTAAAACATAGATGCGAAAGTAAAGTCTCAACATAAATAATCCAATAAAAGAGAATAACTCTCAACTCAAATAAAAATACACCATAGACTCCATGAACATCTAACATGCCTCTATTAGTCTATATAGGGGCATACGACAAGCTCCTAGCTCACCTAAAATAAAATATAAAGTCATCAGGAATAATGAAAAGGTAAATGTCTCACCTTTGAATTATGAGAACTCACTAACAATAGTAGAATAGAGCTTAAATCTAGCTACGAGTGAAGAGTTCTATAGAGAAGATTTTTGTTTTGGATGATTTGGAGTAAATGATGGATTTAAGAGGGTTTGTGATAGTTAATAGGATAGGATTTATTCCCAAAATCTGTCCAAATATATTAATGAACAAATAGGGAAAAGAATAAAACACACCTAAAACTTAGCATTCGCGGTCACTGCATCACGGACCGTGTAGCCCTTCATGATTTATGAAGAGGCTCGTGAACCATGAATATTGTAAGTGGACTTCTACTACGTCTCTATGGCCTGTGTATGTCTCTACGACTCATATACCCTATTATGAAGGGACATTTTCGTCTAGGTCCATAATCTGATATGTTTTCTAAAAGTCTTGTTTTAAACTCTAATTTCTTACTTTACAACTTTTAGGGTCTTGCACATTTTTTCAACATAACCTTTGTTAATAATTTTGACTTCACCGTTGAGTCTGGAAATATTAAATTTTGTGGGGTAGCATAATTTATTTATGTCTATAGGGTTTCAAATGAATCCCAAGAACCCTTTCTGAGATATTAGACTTGTCCAAAACAAGCTAATGCAACTCACTGGTGTAGGCATGAGATACCCTTCACATTCGCGAGCCTTGCGGTCTACGTTTATGAAGTCTGACCTTCTAGTCCTACGAATTCACTATGTAACCTCCACATTTACGAGTATCTGGCCAGCTGAGCCCCTGCATTCATGAGGCAACCCTCTATGTTTTCGAGGATGTCTTCACTTATGGGCTGCAATCTCATAGAGAAATTTTACTGATCTTTTAAAATACCATTTGTTATTCAACCCATTCTCAAATTTTGAAAGTATGATTCTATCTTGTTTGAGCTCCAAATTTTATGATTCAAAGTCCTGGGAATTTGAAATTATATGGCTACATGTTGGAGCATTCAGGTACCTTTATTTGAGGTAATTGTCAGTGTTTAGGGTTGCTTTTCCTTAGTTTGTGTTCTTTCATTAGTAATTTTATGCGTGTCGAGTCTGTGGTTAGTTTCGAGAATTAAGACCTTTTGACAGAATCAATTCTTAAATTTCCATAGCAAGTTTAAGGAGGTAATTAAGACCTTTTGACAGAATCAATTCTTAAATTTCCATAGCAAGTCCCATATTCTCGTTTTAGACTCAAAAATTGATACATCTTTGTTTAAAGTAATTTTAGTGTCAAAAGATAGTGATGATATTGTGAAACTATTTTTGATAGTGTGACAACATCTGGAGGTCGTTCAAAATGGGAAAACTCCATAATCATGATTATGAAGCGCGTGCGGTCTGCTTTGAGGTATGATATGACTACCCCTTCTATATATTAAGTTCGAGAACATGAACACTTGTTGATTATTTAGAATTTTGGCTGGTTAGGATCTTGATCATATTTATCTCCTTAAAAATAATGTTTTAGGCTACTTTCGATGACTTTTGAGATCATGTTTGGCCTCAGTCTAGGTGTACATGAGTGATTACCTTAAGCTTTCTTATTTTAGAGACAATAGACCTTAGAGCCTCTCCAACGTTTCTTCGTACGGCTTAGCTCCTTATAGACTGATATAGAAGACTTGGGTCTGATAGATTGAGCCATATATAGGTGGTAACTTAGCTCTGATGTCCTTTTTATTCATAACTTCTCATTTATAAGGATTTATGATTCACGGTTGTAAACCTAGTTTCATTCTGTGGGAGATTAGATTTGACTCATTTTTGGAGTGTTATATTTACTTACGTGGTGTGGATGTGTTATACCCCGTACCTTTACACTTTGGAACGTCTTCTTAAGCTTCTTTAAAGATGTCACGTGACCCAAATTATCTATAACATGATTAAATAACTCTAAGGAAGGGAGGACATAACGCCTCTTAAGAGTGAAGGTTGGAAATAGGTCTATAAGGATTTGAAACGAATTGGAGGCCAAAATAACAAGTCGTAGGATTCGACTTACTTAAGTAAGCTACCAACTTGGACGACTTACATAACTAATCCACTGGAGTACATGTTCATCTTACGTAGCAAGGATTACATGGGCTCCTAAAGTAAGACGAGATTATGAACCCACGGGAGAGGCAGAAGGAGGCGTAGAACCTACTCGGAAGCAAGCAGGTGATGCACCTACTTTGACTAAGTAGGTGATGCACCTACTTAGACCAAGCAGGTGACACACCTACTTGAGGTGGGTCCCACACCGCCACATGGCAGCCTTGGAGGCTAGGTATGGATTCATGGCCCAATAAGGGATTAACACATCTCACCATTAGGGTCTGACACGTGGCACTTCCTAAGTAACCATATATATGTATGATAATGACTCTTAAGTCATTATTTATCCAAAATCAGCCCAAAACATGGAGAGAAAAACGTGGAGAAGAAGAAGGGAAGGAGGCAAACATGGTTTAGAAGAATTAAAGGTGAGTTCTTCATTTTTCCTCTGTCAATTAATTATCTACGGTATTCCTCAATTACGTGGAGGTGTATATATGTATATTAAGATGCCTACGAAACAATATTTTCAGTTCTTAACTTGGAAAACTAAGAGAAACTTAAAGAGAAAACTCTAGGGAATAGACCCATTTTTGGAGGGGACAGTTGTTAGTAATATTGGTATAACTTCTTGTGTATAGCTTATTTTCGGGTGATTCAATATGTTATGGAAAGTTATTTCATAGGTATATAAATTTTATTTAGACTTTCAAATCCATTATTTGTTTTAGCTTCGCGAAAAAGGGTGATGAAGTGTAGAGGAGGTACTTCCCAGATTTGGTTTTGGAAATCCTGCACGGACAGCTGTGAGTATTTTGGTCATATATTTTCGTACAAAATCTTTATAGGGGTAATTCAAAAATTTTTGCGACCTTGATACACATTTATATAACTTTCATTGATGCCACAAATCTTGTTTCCTTCAGTTACCCCTTCGAAACTAAGCGACAATACAAGACAGTAGGCTGTCCAGAATTCACGTTTTGATAGGTTTGGCGAGTTTTCGCCAATTTTGGGAAAGGTAAAGTTTTTCCATTCAATTTGAAGTTTATGGTGTTTTTATATGGTGTATTACACCCCTTGTATGCTACTGGAAGTTTAAGAATGCCGTAGATATGCTCGACGTTCGAAATAAACTAAATTGGAATCGCTATAGTTAAATTGTCGTCGAAGGATAGTGTTATTCATTTGAGGTGATGCTGCAGGGGTGTGATGTGTTGTTTCATGGCCTAAATATGTTCTAATGTGGGTTAGGGTGCTTCTGGTTGAATCCACACGACCCCTCATTGCGTATATTGAAAGGCATTACAAAATAAAGGCTAGACGCCCTATTGTGCTACCGTATTTTTGAATAAGTCGTTCGGAGTTTATGTTGTCTATTGTTGGTGTGAATTACTGCAGGTTGTTGTTTTTGGTTGGATGTAGGTCTTAGGGAACTAATTGGAAATTTGGATAGGGCACATTATAGGGGAGGTGCTGCCCAATTTTCGTCGACGCCTTAGCGAATAACAGAACTAGTCGGGGAAACGACTAAGGAAATAGATTCCATTAATACTAAGATGTAACCTAGGGTGATGGAAACTAAAAGGGGTTGATATTCATACTACTTTCATGTTTAATAGGTTCAAAGGATGGCGAGGCAAGCAGGATAAGGAATAATTCAGACAAGGTATGTGAAGCTTTCTTTTTGCATGTTTTCGGCATAAGTATGTAAAGCTTATCTTCTTTTCTTTTGGCATGTCTTAGTCTTAAGTGAATTGTGTATGTAATGTGAGAATAATTCCATTCATATAACCCCGAGTATGTTTCATCAATCTTATTCACTTCTAGATATTAGAACTCCTGCGATAGTTGAGTTATGGACTTGTAAGTCTTCTATATGCTGAAAAGTAGTGTATGTAAAGCTATTCCTCCTTCTTTTGGCATGTATTACATATAAGTTATGAATGGTTTATACATATGAAACATGGGAATAACTCCATTCGTGAAGTTATGAGTATAATTTATAATTCTTATCCACTTCGTGATGGTAGAACTCCTGTAATAGTTGAGTTATTGCCGTTTAAGGTTTCTATATGATAAAAGGTAATATATGTAGAGCCTATCGCTTCTTTCTTATGGGACGTCTTAATGTAAATGAAATAAGATATGATTTGAGTGTAGAGGTAGTTCCAGTTGTAACTTCCGAGTATAACTCATGACTCGAGTTCACTCCTAAATGCTAAGGGCCTTAAAGTAGTTAAACTACGACCCTCGAGCCTTCTATAAACTGAATAGTGATTGGATGTGTAATCTCCTAAACCTGGGGGTTCTTGGGCATACTTTATGATAATGGTTGAGGGATATTTGATATGTTATAGAGTTTTGTGTGCACGTATATGCATTATGATATATATATGGATCGGGCCGAATATACCTCGGCACATTTTTCTATGTAAGGATCGGGTCGTACGTTCTACGAAAGATTATACATTATACGGATTGGGCTGTCGTACCTCGGCATTATTATGCATTATACGGATCGGGCTGTCGTACCTCGGCATTTTTATACATTATACGGATCAGGTCGTCGTACCTCGGTATTCTTATGCATTATACGGATTGGTCTGTCGTACCTCAGCATTATTATGCATTATACGGATCGGGCCATCATACCTCGGCATTGTTATATGATATACGGATCGGGCAGTCGTTCCTCGGCATTATTATATGATATATGGATTGAGCCATCATTCCTCAGCATGTACTTTCTATATACAGGGATTGGGCTGTATATCCCACAGCTTTAATGGCATATATATACCTAGCATAATATATGATGTGTTTGTAACACCGAGTCCCCGAGGGGGCCAAATACGGTATGTGATAGTGGTATACATGACTTTATTTTGTGAGGTGCAGGCACAGTACCCTATTAAATGTTATACTTGGTTTCCTGCATCCCTGGTTCAGTTGTTATCTCAGTTATGTTGTGCTTATATACTCAGTACATATATCGTACTGACACCCCTTACTTCGGAGGGTTGTGTTTCATGCCCGTAGGTACAGATGTTTATTTCAGAGATCCGCCAGCTTAGGATTTCCACTCAGCTATATTGGGAGTGCTTTACTGTTTCAGACCTTAACTTTTGAGTACTGCTCCTACGATGTTTATATTTGTTTATGGAGGGGTACGGCGGGGGCCCTGTCCCGCCATATATTGTCGTTCCTATTCTTAGAGGTCTATAGACATATGTGTATGGGTTGTTTAGGAGTTTATTTCGGTTATGCCTATGCGATATGTTGTAAAAGCTATTATGTTGTGGTAGCCTTATCGACTGGCTTTCCCTTTCATGACATAATGCAAATGAAAGAGGCCACACGTGTATAAATATTTTATCACCCACTGGGTTCATGTGTTTGGTTCCTATATCTAGAAGGTTATATGAACATGAAAAATTTTAACCCATTGAGGTTTTTGTGAGAAGTATCATGTTATACATAGTCCAATTTGACTGTAGTCGACAGTTACGTAAATAGGGGTCCAAGTCAGACCCCAATCGCAGCCCACGGGGTTGGGTCGTGACAAAAGTGGTATCAGAGCAGTTCGTCCTTAGAGTGTCTACAGACCGTGTCTAGTAGAGTCTTGTTTATCGGTGTGTTGTGCATCATATCTATAGACAAAAGGCTACAGGAAATTTAGGATGTTACCTTTCTTTTATATCTACCATCGTGCGATATAGCCAAGTCATAGGAAATGAAATTCCTCATACTAACTTATGATTTCAGCAGAAGGACACCATCGATTGAAGAAGGTTACTGACGATATTGGAAGTTTCACAGCACGCAGTTAAGCAAGGCACGAATGATAGGTTCCAAGTAAGGTATTGAATTACAATTGACATGTAAAGTTGAAAATTGAAAGGAAAAGTAGATGGAAAGTCTAAACAGGTGCAGTTCGAGTTGGACATACGAGGTAAGTCCATCAGTTTATACTATTGTTGATATTGGGCGCCCTGTGAGGCTGTGATATGACGTGATATGATACGTATATATGTATCTTTATGCGTATTGCCCCTGTGAGGCATTGTTGGCATTTTCTGCATGCAAGTGTTGAGATAGTAAGAAATACAGAGGAAACTCTGCCCAAATCTTCCTTGAAATAAAAGGAAAATGATTTAGGAAAGACTGGTAGTTCTGGATAGAATGATATATTAAGGATAAGATTAACTAAGAAGGGTAAGTAACCCACAGTAAGAATCATGAAAAAGGTTAAGAAGTGTTATACTATGGGGTAGAATGCGAACAGGATATGATGTGAATATAATGAGGATAGTTATGAAAATAAGTAAAGCCTTGTGAGAAAGTGGCTAAAAATAGGATGTGATCTGTGTAATAAGAATATAAGGGTAACTTGGGTGGTGCAGCTTGGCCTACTGGATCAGCTGCTGGGTCATCGTCTTCTTCAGTAGCTATGCACCCTACGGGGCAGGATGCAATCATACCAGCACTAATGAATCGGATCCCATCAGAACTCTAAAGTTAAGCGTGCTTGGGCGAGAGTGGTACTAGGATAGGTTATCTCCTGGGAAGCCCTATGCGGCTGTGACATGAGATTATATGGATGTATATATATGTTGGCCTTGCATGGCATTATGGTATAAAGAAGTATTGTGGATATGTGATTCCACCGTGAAAGATGACAAGACCCGTTGGGATAGGGGATGTAGCTTTGCAAAAGAATTGATGCAACCTATGAATGGAGGTATGCCAAGAGTAAAACCAAGTGATTACTTGATAAAAGAATTTAGTAGTAGCCATGTAACTACCATACTCGAATACATTAAGGGAAGGTATACAATATTTTGAAGCAAAACCTTTAAGGTACAATCAGTACTAAGGACAAAAGCTATAGTGGAGCCTTAACATTAGATGAAGGAAGCAAGAAACAATACAGGTTTATGTGCAGGCTAGTATGGCGATGCTAAGGCATCTTGAGCTACTTTAAGCTCCTATACATGTTTGTGTAAAGGGTGCAATATGATGGGTGGTAAGAGAACTGGAAAAAAAGAAATGAAAAAGATATATCACCTTTTCCCTATGCCTACAGGTAATCCTAACCTTTGGAATTCTGATATTGATTGCTCGATGAAAGTATATGCTATGGCAACGGGATATAGGACCTCTCCATATAATCGGTATAAGGTCCAGAGGAAGGTTTTGGTTTACATTCGAGGACGAATATTCTAAAGGGGGGAAGGATGTTATACACCGTACCTTTAAGCTTTGGAACGTCTTCTTAAGCTTCTTAAAAGATGTCGCGTGACCCAAATTATCTATAACATAATTAAATAACTCTAAGGAAGGGAGGACGTGACGCCCCTTAAGAGTGAAAGTTGGAAATAGGTCTATAAGGATTTGAAAAGAATTGGAGGCCAAAATAACAAGTCGTAGGACTCGACTTACTTACGTAAGCTACCAACTTGGACGACTTACATAACTAAGCCACCGGAGTACATGTTGAGCTTACGTAGCAAGGATTACATGGGCTCCTAAAGTAAGACGCGATTACGAATCCACGGGAGAGGCGGAAGAAGGCGTAGCACCTACTCGGAAGCAAGCAGGTGATGCACCTACTTTGACTAAGTAGGTGATGCACCTACTTGTACTAAGTAGGTGATGCACCTACTTGTACTAAGTAGGTGACACACCTACTTGAGGTGGGTCCCACACCGCCACATGGTAGCCTTGGAGGCTAGGTATGGATTCTTGGCCCAATAAGGGCTTGACACGTGTCATCGTTAGGGGCTGACATATGGCACTTCCTAAGGAACCATATATATGTATGCTAATGACTCTTAAGTCATTATTTATCCAAAATCAGCCCAAAACATGGAGAGAAAAATGGGGAGAAGAAGAAGGGCAGGAGGAAGCCATGGTTTAGAAGAATTAAAGGTGAGTTCTTCACTTTTCCTCCGTCAATTAATTATCTACGGTGTTCCTCAATTACTTAGAGGTGTATATATGTATATTACGATGCCTACGAAACCATATTTTCAGTTCTTCACTTGGAAACTAAGAGAAACTTAAAGAGAAAACGCTAGGGAATAGACCCATTTTTGGAGGGGACAGTTGTTAGTAATATTGGTCTAACTTCTTGTGTATAGCTTAGTT
This sequence comes from Solanum dulcamara, assembly GCF_947179165.1. Lineage (NCBI taxonomy): Eukaryota > Viridiplantae > Streptophyta > Magnoliopsida > Solanales > Solanaceae > Solanum > Solanum dulcamara. The sequence goes on along the minus strand of NC_077237.1, from coordinate 50,849,951 downwards.
TTGGGTGATTCAATATGCTTTAGAAAGGTATTTCATAGGTATATAACTTTTATTTAGACTTTAAAATCCATTTTTTCTTTTAGCTTCACAAAAAAGGGTGATGAAGTGTAGAGGAGGTACTTCCCAGATTTGGTTTTGGAAATCCTGCACGGACAGCTGTGAGTATTGTGGTCATATATTTTCGTACAAAATTTCTGTAGGGGTAATTCAAAATTTTTTGCGACCTTGATACACATGTATATAACTTTCATTGAGGCCACAAATCTTGTTTCCTTCAGTTACCCCTTCGAAACTAAGCGACAATACAAGACCGTACGCTGTCCAGAATTCACGTTTTGATAGGTTTGGCGAGTTTTGGCCAATTTTGGGAAAGGTAAGGTTTTTCCTTTCAATTTGAAGTTTATGGTGTTTTTATATGGTGTATTTCACCCCTTGTATTCTGATGGAAGTTTAAGAATGTCGTAGAAATGCTCGAGGTTCGAAATAAACTAAATTGGAATCGCTATAGTTAAATTGTCGTTGAAGGATAGTGTTGTTCGTGTGAGGTGCTGCTGCAGGGGTGTGATGTGTTGTTGCAGGGCCTAAATATGTTCTAATGTGGGTTAGGGAGCTGCTGGTTGAATCCACACGACCCCTCGTTGCGTATAATGAAAGGCATTACAAAATAAAGGCTAGACGCCCTATTGTGCTACCGTATTTTTGAATAAGTCATTTGGAGTTTATGTTGTATATTGTTGTTGTTGGTTGGATGTAGGTATTAGGGACCTAATTGTAAATTTGGATAGGGCACATTATAGGGGAGGTGCTGCCCAATTTTCGTCGATGCCTTAGCGAATAACAGAACTAGTCGGGGAAACGACTAAGGAAATAGATTCCATTAATACTAAGATGTAACCTATGGTGCTGGAAAGTAAAAGGGGTTGATATTCATACTACTTTCATGTTTAATAGGTTCAAAGGATGGCGAGGCAAGCAGGATAAGGAATAATTCAGACAAGGTATGTGAAGCTTTCTTTTTGCATGTTTTCGGCATAAGTATGTAAAGCTTATCTTCTTTTCTTTTGGCATGTCTTAGTCTTAAGTGAATTGTGTATGTAATGTGAGAATAATTCCATTCATAGAACCCCGAGTATGTTTCATCAATCTTATTCACTTCTAGATATTAGAACTCCTGCGATAGTTGAGTTATGGACTTGTAAGTCTTCTATATGCTGAAAAGTAGTGTATGTAAAGCTATTCCTCCTTCTTTTGGCATGTATTACATATAAGTTATGAATTGTTTATACATATGAAACATGGGAATAACTCTATTCGTGAAGTTGCGAGTACAATTTATAATTCTTATCCACTTCGTGATGGTAGAACTCCTATAATAATTAAGTTATTACCGTTTAAGGCTTCTGTATGATAAAACGTAATATATGTAGATCCTATCGCTTCTTTCTTATGGGACGTCTTAATGTAAATGAAATAAGATATTATTTGAGTGTAGAGGTAGTTCCAGTTGTAAGTTCCGAATATAAGTCGTGATTCGAGTTCACTCCTAAATGCTAAGGGCCTTGAAGTAGTTAAACTACAAACCTCGAGCCTTTTATAGACTGAATAGTGATTGGATGTGTAAGCTCCTAAACCTGGGGGTTCTTGGGCATACTTTACGATAATGGTTAAGGGATATTTGATATGTTATATAGTTTTGCGTGCACGTATATGCATTATGATATATATATGGATCGGGCCGGACGTACCTCGGCAGATTTTGCTATGTAAGGATCGGGTCGTACGTGCCACGACAGATTATAAATTATACGGATCGGGCCATCGTACCTCGGCATTATTATGCATTATACGGATCGGGCCATCGTACCTCAGTATTATTATGCATTATACGGATCGGGCCATCGTACCTCAGCATTATTATGCATTATATGGATCGGGCCGTCGTACCTCGGCATTGTTATATGATATACGGATCAGGCCATCGTACCTTAGCATTATTATGCATTATACGGATTGGGCAGTTGTACCTCGGAATTATTATGCATTATACGGATCGGGCCATCATACCTTGGCATTGTTATATGATATACGGATCGGGCCGTCATTCCTCTACATTATTATATGATATATGGATCGGGCCGTCGTTCCTCGGCATGTACTTTCTATATACAGGGATCGGGCTGTACATACCACAGCGTTAATGGCATATATATACCTAGCATGATAGATGATGTGTTTGTAACACCGAGACCCCGAGCGGGCCAGATACGGTATGTGATAGTGGTATACATGACTTTATTTTGTGAGGTGCAGGCACAGTACCCTATTAAATGTTATACTTGGTTTCTTGCATCCCTGGTTCAGTTGTTATATTAGTTATGTTGTTCTTATATACTCAGTACATATATCGTACTGACCCCTCTTTCTTCGGGGGGCTGCATTTCATGCCCGCAGATACAAATGTTCATTTCAGAAATCCGCCAGCTTAGGATTTCCGCTCAGCTATGTTGGAAGTGCTTCACTATTTCAGAGCCTAGCTTTTGAGTACTACTCCTATGATGTTTATATTTGTTTATGTAGGGGTACGACAGAGGCCCTGTCCCACCATATGTTGTCGTTCCTATTCTTAGAGGTCTATAGACATATGTGTGTGGGTTGTTTAGGAGTTTATTTTGGTTATGCCTATGCGATATATTGTAAAAGCTATTATGTTGTGGCAGCCTTATCGGTTGGCTTTCCTTTTCATGACATGATGCAAATGAAAGAGGCCACACGTGTATAAATATTTTATCACCCACTGGGTTCATGTGTTTGGTTTCTATATTTAGGAGGCTATGTGAACATGAAAAGGTTTTAAACCATTGAGGTTTTTGTGAGCAGTATCACGTTATACATAGTCCAATTTGACTGTAGTCGACAGTTACGTAAATGGGGGTCCAGGTCGGGCCCAGTTGCGGCCCACGGGGTTGGGTCGTGACAGGATGTCATTCCATGGTGGTCTCATGATGACGGCTTGATTCTATTGGTTCACCTGGGGAAGTTTCATCTATTATTCGAGGTCTGGGCTTTGTTTTTTTGGTCTTGTTGGCCCGCATCCACTAAGGAGTAGATACATAGTGGCATAATCTTTTTGATTTCATTAAAGGGACTAATTTTGATTCAAATCCTAAGCTACACGCTCTCCAACTCTGGATTCACCATATTCTATTTGCATTAGTTATAGTATTCTGTGTACCCATCAGGCTTGTAGGCTCTGTTTCATTTTTTATTTCAACTTTTGCACCAGTGTACCTTCTGGGCTTATGGGGGTGATTTTACGTGTAGTTAGCTTATAGTTGCTTCCATTACGCTCTTTTATACACTTGTGTGTATTCCTCTTTAGATTTCTTCTCCTTGAGCTCTGTTATGTGTTCTTCTTACTTTTGAAATTGTTTTTATTTTTCAAGATTAGTCGGCCTATGATGCCAACTGAGTAACAGTTGTTTTTATACTCATACTAAATTATGCATATATTTTCATAATGCAGGTTCGATCACCAGTTACCAGCACTGATTCGAGCCTATTGAAGTCCAATTTTAAAGAGGGGTGAGCACATGGCGTTCTTGATTTACCTATCTCCTTCAATATACAGTGACTAGTCTTTTGCTTTTTAAGACAAGTCTTGTATCTGTGGTCCACTTTCCAAGTATTGGGAGGTATCCATTTGTATATATATATATATATATATATATATATATAAGTTGGCTTGCTTCTGCTTTATCTCCTGTTTTTCTTATGAATTGATTACGCCTGTAAAGTTTCTACCGTTAAACCCATGACATGTAGTTTTGAGCTACGAATATGTATATGTATATGTATATGTATGTATGTATGTGTATATATATCTAGTATTACTATCATATTATATGTTTAGACATTGAAACTTTGACTACTCTATCTCGATTGAGATATCTTTTTTGTATAATTATTAACCAGCGGATTTGTTTGTTCTTTGTTTTATACATATATTTCTACTTGTGTAATGTGTTAGTATAATATAATTGAGGAATTTTTTGAAAATTTGAAGTCATAGTTTTCTATTATATGAATATATATTAGACAAAGTTGAATGAACTATGGTTATCGATTTTCCATACTACAAAATATCAGAACCAAACTTAAAAATAGCAAATCAGTCTCAAGTGAATTTTCAACATGCATAAGTCTCAAGTGAACCTCTCTTTGGCAATTTGGAACTCGTTTTGAAGGAAACATTAGGGGGATTGTTGGGATTTTGTGAAGGATATATTAGGAATACGTTGGGGACCATTTATCATGCGTTTAACTTGAAATTTCCCTCGATTTTCTTTTCTTAATTTCTATTTTTGTCACTTTTCAAATAAAACTTGGTGGGACTGTTTAGGCTATATCGACGCTCAAATTGTGCCTATTTTTGGATACCAAGTTTCTTGATCTAGTTGGGACCTTGTGACCGAGTCAATTTTGTGAATCCATGCATGGGTCCCACAGTCTTAACTTTACCCGATTTTGGGGTCATATTTCTCTATAGAAAATTGGGTGTTGTTTCACTCATATTGACGTTCTTATCACTAATTTGATAGTTTGGGCCTTGAGTAGCATTCTACTTGAAAGGTAGTTTTAGGCTGAGATTCAAGGTTTTATGATCCTTAGTTTTACTTTTGTCCATCTTCAGGTTATTAGCTTAACTTATACTCGAGAAGCCTTAGCTTAGGTTGATCCTTAGTCTTGGTTGACGTTATAGGATCCTTAGAATGCATATAGATGGTTTAAACTTAGATTTATGTGTGTTGGATTGTTTTGGTATGAATGTGTACCTTCAATAATTTTCAAACTTTTATCACATTACTATTGTGTTTTTGGGAAACATGCCTTAGACTTGGACTTTCTAGAGTTTTGGGTTAGTATGATTGTAGTGTGATGGGTCTTTACCCAATTATTATATGGCATGATTATGTTGTGAATCACTTGACTATGGCATGAATTCATGCGCTCGATATCTGCATTTGGCATATTTGTATCTAGAAATGAGGAAAATGGTTATTTGGTACACTTAAATGAATTCTAATTGTTTTGAGCTCTAAGGGAGCAGCTTGTTGTTTCTACTTGATGTAACTTGGAAATTTTGAAAGAAAATGCATTATTTTTGAGCTTTTATGTCTTAATTATATAATTACTTTAAACCTGTTGGTCTTTTTTATCGATTCTTGAATATTTCAAGGAAAAATACCATTTTTATGAGAAATTGGGTAGAAAGAAGGATGTTATTTAAACATAGAAACTTCCACATTTTTTGTTGCTCGAGGATTATTCAAGGTTGGACTTCTTGCATAATGCATATGTTGATGATCTTTACTGGCCCAAGTATTGAATTCTAGGTTTTATAATTATTTCATCTATAGTTGAGCTGAGGTGGGTTCCGTAGTAGTCCTAGGGAACACATAGGGCTGCTTGTGAGATAATTCTAGAACTTTTTACTTATACAAGCAATGGCAACATATGCATTGCATCATCCATATCTTATGACATCCTCTGATATGCCATGTGTGAATTGATAATTATGATTTAATATTAGTTTCATGGTGTAGACTTGTGATGACTATTTACAGGCTTAGCTTATGATTCATAGCGTTGGTACTATCGTGCTCGGTCTGCCTATGATCCCTACTGAGTACCCCATATTTTGGTACTCATAGTACACTTCTGCTTTTTTTCTAATGCAGCTTCTAGTATGAGCCACCCTCGCTAAATGCGAATTTCCTGTGGCTATCACAGATTTAGATTGCAGTAAGCTTAGAGTTTCTACTTTCCTTCTTTTTTTACTGTATGTGTAGTGTTATAATTAGATAGATCTGATGTGGATAGCCTTTATTTACTTAGAATCTCTTGTATTAGTAACATCGGGTCCGAAGTTGGATTCCTATGTATAATTTTGTCTTTTTCAGTCACTCCCAAACCCTTTTTATATCATTTTATACATACCTATATTATGGGCCTCAATTATCATTATTATTTCTTCTATGTAGTTTGTTTTAAGAATATTTATAGCATTCCGCTTGGGGTTTTGGCATGTTGGGGGTTTATAATAGGGGTTATCATGGTCTGATTTTGGGTCATGACAATGTGGTATTAGATCTTTAGGTTCATCGATCTTACTAGTATAAAAACAATTGCCTAGTAGAGTCTCACGAATCAGCACTATAACACCCCAAAAATCCTAACAAGATTAGATCAGAAAAGCCCTGAAAATGGTTAGAAATTTTACAAAACAGAGAACCACGAGCAGCATCTACGGACCGTAGATGGAACCATGGGTTGCAAATGATGCTTGTAGTTCATATTCAAACTTGGAAAATGTCTCTCTTTAACTTTCTATAGATGAAGTTTACAGCTTATGAAAAGAACCATGGACTATATATGGTGTCCTAAAAAGAGTTTAGAGATCAGTAAACTACCCTGAGACATATGAACCATGTTTATTGTTCGTAAATCCTTTTATAAGTCATGGAATTGATTCATAGATCAAGTTCAGAAACCTAACTTCTTCGAAGTGTACATGACGAGTCTTATTCTTGAGTCATAGTTCAATCTATGGATAGGTGAAAGTCCAGAACCCATTATTTCTTCTAATTTTTATGAGACGCATTTGCGGATCGTAAAAGTATCTATGGACCATACATTGGACTCATAGATCAAAGTCCTGAAACTCCATCTCAGTATACTTTCTACGAGTAACTAGGAAGACCGTAGAAGATTTTACGACCTGTAAGAATTATATGTAAACCCAAACTTTAGAAATATTAGAAATTTAGATTGACTGCTACAAACTACTTCTACGGTCCCATAGAAGTTTCTACGGAGTGTAGATGGGCTCGTAGACAACCTTCATCAATTATTAGTGAGGGAAACTTTGGTCTTTTCCCACCCTTTTAAAGTCTAAATGTAATGACCCTCCAGGTCATTTTTGAACTTAAGCATTAATTCGATCATTTAGAGCATTTCTGTAGTGACCCCAAGTTATTTATGATATGCTGGCACTAGGTGCTGGGTCTCCTAGTCGTTCGTTTGGGTTTTAAGACCGTTTTCCAGTTTTTGAGCTTTTATAACTTAAAAATTAACTTCGGTCATAACTTCAGGAAAATGACCTCAAAACAAAACTTTGATGGTTCCATCAGCTCTCTAGTGGCAAAATTAAGCTAGTAGCATGGTTGGCATAAGTACCAAGGCAATTGATATTAGTTTGTGACCATTTGGCGATTTTGCCTTCGAAATTTGGCTCACAGTTGACTTTCATCAACAATCTTAGAAAACACGCTCAGATAAAAATTCTAACAGCGCAGTTAGTTTTGAAATATAGAGTTTGGTCTAGAATGAACTTCATTCGCTTCCCGAGGCTTTTGGTCTAATCTCGAGGCCCATTGTGGATTTTGGATCAAAATGGCCCTTGGTTGTAGGACCCACTTCAAGTTGTAATGGTCTTGTATGGAAATTTCTTCTGCGCCATTAAGTGCAGAACGTCGAATTTAGTAGGGTAGCATATATTTTTTGTACGCACATGATTTCGAACTAATTCTAAGCACCCCATAAGAATATTTGAACTTGGTGAAAACTTTGCTTTTAGCTGATATTTGGTGCAGCACAAATTTCTCTCTGCGATAGCGGGCCCCTGCTGCGTTCGCAGAGGTCCATGAAATTGGACTCCACATTCGCGGAGATATGGGACTTTTACCTCCATGATCGCGAGCCTCTTGCCATGTTTGTCAAGGTTAAGTTTCTTGAACTCCGCATTCCTGGAGCATTGTAGCCACGTTCACGAAGGCCAATGTCCTAGTCTTTTAATAAAGACCAAGGACGATTTTCTGCTCACTTCTTCAACTTCAAATTTTGATACTTTCTTCATTTCAAGCTCAATTTAGGCTATTCAAAGTCCAAATTCAAGAGACTTTTATGGGGAATCTAGTGGTGAGCTCATAAACACGAGGGGAAGCTTTGTGTGAGGTAAGAATTCATAATTAGCTACTATTTTAGTGATTTTTAGAGTTATGTTTTGTTGAACTTTGGAGAATTGTAACTTGTCCAATTTAACTCCTTTTTAGTGATATTTGAGGCTAGATTATGGGAGTTTTTATAAGGATCATCGTGGTATGTTTGGTTTGGGTCATGGGGGTATCGTTTGTAAGAAATAGCTGATCAAAGTTGCTTCTATCTTTTACCTTCTTAGTTCAAATTAGGATAATTTTCGTGCATGCCCGTCCTGCGTAGTTTCTCAACCCCATACTATTTATCAAATTGATTTGTGAGCTTGGAGAGATGTTTAAAACCTATTTTTGGGGTTAATTCTAGAATTTCGAATGTGGGTCCCATATTTCTCATTTTATACCATAAAATTGGTCTGTCTTCGAATTAGATAATTTTAGTGTCATAAGGAATGTATTAACATCATGATTCTAGTGTTGATAGCGTTGCATATTTTGGAGGCTGCTTGAAAGGGAAAATCTCCCATTTCGTAAGTTAGAGCATGTGTGGTCAGCTTACAGGTAGGCTACGATTTTCCCCTTGTAAGATTGAGCATGTTTAGGTAATTGCACATTGATTTGTATGAGTTTGGTGGGGTTGGGTGTTAAGTATGCTAAATTCCTAGAATCCATGTGTTAGGCCTTATTCGGGTAACTATTGGTTTGTGTAAGCATGACTCTTGTGGTTGTTGGTTGTTCTTATCCTGTAATAAATGATGTACCTTTTGTAGTACATTTGGAATCTTGTTTGGCCTTAGTATAGGCTTAGACTAGTGTTTCTTTAGACTTGCATGATTTTGGTGCAGTTGGGCTGTAAACCTTTTCCGACGTCATTACAAATGGTTAGCTCCCTGTAGACGAATATAGCAGAATTAATTCTAATAGTCTAAGCCTTAGCTATGCAGTAACTCTTTTTGTAACCTTACCTCCATATTTCCCTATTTTCCTATCGATCATGTATCACTCGGTTCTTTATTTTTGATTTGTTCTCGATGATTCAGGTTATATTTGGTTCGGGTTGGAGCACCGAGCGGAATTACATCCACCCTCGAGGTAGAGTTTGTTTTGTAATAGGAGCCCCGTTAGGCTTTTACAGAGCTTGACCTACCTTTTCTAGATTGGACCAAGTTCATCTTAGAGTACCAGTCAAGATCATCACTAGGTAACGAATGAGTCAAAATAGATGGTGATTAGAGATGGACAACTAGTCAAGCTCTAGTTGATGGAGCAATGCATTGATGACACCTAATTTGGCGGTACTCCCCATAACGCACGGTTGGTTGTTAATTCTAACTCGGTCTGATTTCTTAGCTACAGATACCCAGTCAAAGTTCGTGGTCCAGATTACTTGTGTTCATCTCCTTAGCTATAAATACCCAGTCAAAGTCCGTGGTCCATCTTACTTGTGTTCAAGCTTCCTAGCTACAATTACTCGATTAAAGTCCACAGTCGAGCTTACCCTTGCTTGACTTTTGGCTAGAGTTATCTGGTTAAAGTCTGTAGTCTAGCCTACTCATGTCGACTCATTAGCAATAATTACTCGGTTGTAGACTGTGGTCTACCTTGTATGTGGTTAAATTCCTGATTCTCTGGTGAATATTTCATTTAGTCTTCATCTACTCTCAACTATGGGTTGAGGTGTTAGAGTTTTGAAATGGTTCAGTTCAAGTCTGGGAAATGGTGATATTATTGAAGATCTTTAGGTTCCATTCATTTTCTTTTAGCTATTCTTGCATCTGTCGGGCTTATGTGAGTCTATGCCGGTGGTTACTCTTTATGTGTGAAAGAGCATATCTGTCGGGCTTATGGGAGCCCAATAGAGTTAGTTAGATTCTCTTTCTTTAATTGCTAGCATGCTCATGTAGTTACCTACATTTACTTCTTGCCCTATCTTTGGTTGTGATTTTTTACTCGCATTTCAATTTACTTTTGCTTATCTTGCTCAGTCGACCTATGATGCCTACTGGATACTTGTTGTTTTGGTACTCGTACTGTAATCTGCATCTGTTTTCATGATATAGGTCCGAGTACTAGCTACCGGAGTTGATTTAAGCTAGTTGCAGTCGTGATCGAAGGAGAGGGTGAGCACATTGCATCCTATATTTACGCGTCTCCCTATTTATATATATTTTTCCTGTCTTTTACTTTTTGAGAAAGCTCTATTTCAGTGGTCCACTTTGGGACTTGTACTCTTTACTAGTATCTCTGTACATGTGACATCCAAGTTCTGGGAGAGAACTTCTTGTTTGTATATATTTAGTTTCTTCCGCCTATTCATGTATTCTCCTATTATTTCTTTATTGTTTTAGATTGTATTGCTAGTATTCTACCCTGATATCCTATTACTCGTTTTGATATGTGTTGGCTTGCCTACAGGTGGGTTATAGTAGATGCCATCATGATCTAAGAAATTGGTTAATGACAAAGTGGTATCAGAGCCCTAGGTGCACCAGTCTCACTTTTAGAGACCTAACGTCTAGTAGAGTCCTGTCTAGACCTTCAGGCACTCTTTATCTAGATTTTAGCTGCCACTAGGGTATGCAGCAAGCCCTAGCTACCATCGCTCTATACTGTAGGACCAGCCTACACCAGCAGCACCGGTTGTTAAGTAGCCACTGGCACTAGCCACTTAGCCTGATGATTTGGAGGGAGTCATGCTACTACAGTAGCAGAAGATGCTCAAGGTGTTCCTTAGACAATCACTGCTAAGATTTTCTAGGGTTGTGGGTGAGGATGACCATGAGTTTCTACTTACTTTCCATGAGAGGCTACAGAGCTTAGATTTAGTAGAGTTGAGAGGATCCAACTTCACCGCTTATCAACTAGATGGTATGACATGACAGTGGTGGTATACATACTTAAATACTTGGTCAGCTGAGTCTCTATCAGTGACATGGGCTGAGTTTTCAGAGGCTTTCTTGGTTCAGTTTATCACTTGGAGCATTAGAGATCATCTCTAAGATCAGTTTTCATAAATGGAGCAGAGCTCCATGATAGGATCGGTGTACGAGGCCTGATTCTATGAGCTCCCCAGGATCCAGATACGGATCAAGACTCATCCTTTAGTCTTAGTGGGCCACTCATTTTTGGAGGTGGTACACTATGCCCACACACTTGAACAGCTCCGTCGCAAGGCCAGAAGCGGCAGTGACAAGAGTGATAAAGAAGAGGATAGCCATGATGGGTGCCACTTTAGAATCTGAGAGTCCTATGATAGATATTGCTAGAGAATTCAGTTGGGTCAATCCAGCCTCCCCTTCCAGTTCTCTCTTTAAACTTTGGAGGGTGACCAACACCATTAGATTAGTTCTAGTATCGGTCTAAGTCAGGGTCGAGGTTGTTCGCATATAGGTCTTTCAAGACAAGGAGGCCGACCTCCAGCTTTTAGCCGACATTCCTAAGGGTGTTATGAGTGCGGGGAGTTTGATCATTGGCCCTATGAGTTCCCTCAATGTAGGCTAGCATTATTAGATATATAGGTAGGTAGACCCATACCAGCACCAGCATCTCTAATTAGAGGTGGAGTCCAAGACTAAGACTATAAGGGTGGTCATCAGTATGCACGGGAGGTCCTCGGGGAGGCAGTTTAGGAGGCAAAATTGATGTGTAGGGTAGAGGAGCCCAGAACCACTTCTATGCAGCTACAACTAGAGAGGATGCCTCGGCCTCGGATGATATAATTACATATATAATTTTATTATGCCATCAGCCCGCATCCACTTTATTTAATCAGGCTCCACATATTCTTTTATATCTATTTATTGTGCCCCTCTACTGAGTATGATCACGTAGCCGTTAGTTAAGTCATTGAATTGTTTGACCCTGATAGGTGAATCTTTTGTAGTAGATTAGGTCTTTAAATCCTGTGCGTTGACTATTTAGGGGTGTAACACTAGAGTTGATCTTATTTTACTTGACATGGTGGATTTTGATTTGATTCTGGTCATGGATTGGTTATCCCCTCATCATGCGGTCTTGGATTGCTATGCCAAGACTGTTACATTAGCCATGCCTAGTATCCCATTGTTGGTGTGGCAAGGCTCTTGAAGCCACACGCTGATTGGGGTAATCTGTCACGACCCATCCCCATGGGCTGCGACTGGGTGCCCTAGCTGGACACTCATATGCATTTCTGGTAACCGTAATTAAACTTGTCACTTATTTGGGTCACAACGTCTCAGTAGGCAACACGACTTACAAGCCGGCGAGGCTATCATAGCATGTAGGGTCGTCCTGTTTTAAATACATATGCGAGCCGACAGGGCTGCCACGATAAAGGGAATGTCCCAGAATATAATTCATACAGACACAACTAAACACGCATGTATACACAACCCACACACGTATCTACAAACCTCTAAGAGTATTAGTGATAACATAAGGCGGGACAGAGCCCCCACCGTACCCCTGAATAAACAAATATACATCAGAGGTTTAGTACCAAAAGCTAGGCTCCAACACAGTGGAGCTTTTCCCAAACTTGCCGAGTGGAACCCTAGGCTGGCGGATCCCCAAAGCGCGCGTTTGTACCTGCGGGCATGAAATGCAGCCCCCCCCCCCCCCGAGGAAAGGAGGTCAGTACGACATATGTACTGAGTATGTAAGCATGTAACAGTATATAAGGAATTACAGTTAAAACAGGGATACAGGGCAAGTGTAATGTTTAGCTATTCACCGTACCTACATCTTATAAAACAAAGTCACACATACTATTATCACGTACCGTACTTAGCCCGTTCAGGGACTTGGTGTAACAATTATATTGTTCTGCTATCTGGAGCACATATGTATTATAAGTGTTGTGGAACGCACAGCCCGGTCCATGTATATAGCAAGTACGTGCCGAGAAACGATGGCCCGATCCTTATATCATGTCATAATAATGATAATGCCGAGATACGATGGCCCGATCCATATCTCATATTACAGTGTCGAGGTACGACGGCCCGATCCTTATACATGCATATCATATAATAATGCCGAGGAATGATGGCCCGATCCATATATAATGTAATATGCATATACATACATGTAGGACTCATCAGCATATCAAATATCCCTCAACCATTATAATAAAGTATGCCCAAGAACCCACAGGAGTAGGAGCTTACACATCCCATCACTATTCAGCCTATAGAAGGCTTGAGAGTCATAGTTCAACTACTTTCAGATCTTTGATGTTCAATCGTGACTACAAGTCATGAATTATACCTAGAACTTACGATATCACAATAGGGCGTCTAGCCTTTATTTTGTAACGCCTTTAATTATACACAACGAGGGGTCATGTGGCTTCAACCAGCAGCACCCTAACCCACTTTAAAACACATTTAGGCCCTGCAACCACACATCACACCCCTGCATCAACAACTCACAATAACAACACTTTACTTCGACAACAATTTGACTATAACGACTACAATTTGGATTGCTTCGAATGTTAAACATTGCTATGACATTTTTAAACTTACAGCATCATACAAGGTGCGTAATACACCCTATGACAATACCATAAACTTCAAATTAGATGCAAAGCCCTTACCTTACGTTAAACTTGTCAAAACTATCAAAATGTGAATTTTGGACAGCTTACTGTCTTGTATTGTCGCTTAGTTTCAAAGGGGTAATTGAGGGAAATAGGATTTGTGTCCTCAATGAAAGTTATAGACATGTATCTTATGGTAGTATAAAATTTTGAATTACCCCTACATCAATTTTGTACAAAAAGATATTCCCAAGATACCAACGGCAGTCCTTGTAAAATTTCTAAAATGAAATCTGGGCAGCAGCTCCCCCATGCTTCACCACCCTTTTTCGAGCAGATAGAAGAAAAACTGGGTTTTAGAGGCTAAATAAAAGTTATATCCCTATGAAATATCTTTCCAAAACATCTTGAATCACTTGAAATGAAGACTTACACAAGGAGTTATACTCGTTTTACTAACAGTGGTATCTTCAAAAACGGGTCTGTTAACAAGAACAAAATATCCTCTTTTCCCTAACGATAAATTTTATGTTTTTAAACACCGTCATATCACCATAGGATACCTTAAATAATTAATTCACGGAAAAAATTGGGCCTTACCTTTCTTGGCCACCAAACCCGTAGCTATACTCTCTCTTGTTCTTGGTTTTTCTCTCAAGTTTTTTTTGAAGAGAGAAGGCTGAAATGTGATAAATTTTCAGCACTTTACACATATATATATCCTTTTGGAAGGTGACACGTGTCATCCTCTAAGGGTGACATGTGTCACAACCTTAGGCAGCCACGTCATTACATGCCACCAATCACATGCTGCCACGTGGCAGTGTGGGTCCCACCTAGGTGTGTCACCTACTTGCTTGTCACCTGCTTGCTTTGCTTTCATAAGTTCGGAAACTATGTAATCCGTACTACGCAAGCTTAGTATGTACTCAACTAGTTTAAGTATGTACAACATCCAAGTTGGTGGATTACGTAAGTAAATGGAGTACCACGACTCATTATTCGGCCTCCAACTCTTTCTAGATTCTTATAAACCTATTCCCAACCGTTACTACTTGGGTGGAGTCTCATAGATAACATGTATCCCGCCGTAATATTTTTAACAAAAACATGCTACACTGTACAAAACTATAGGGTGTAACATACTTCCCCCCTTTAGAACATTCGTCCTCGAATGTTAACTCTTACAAGGTCTAAAAGGATATAAGAAAAATTCTATACCAAGTGCGTTCAATTTTTTTCGCGGTCTTTCCTTTTCTTAACTTATTCTTAAGTTTTCTTGTATTCTACCTTAGGAAAGATCTCTTATCCTTTATTTTGTGTTACTTGTAAGTCACAATATCAGTAACCAATAATTCGGTTGCCAACATTTTAACCTTTAGTCAAGTATAGCCTTGATATCTCTTACAATATCCTTAAATTCTCATTGTGACTCTCTTGTCGTATTCATCCTCTTTGTACACATCCATTCTTTGATGTCATACTATGTAAGGTCCTTACTAATAATTCTCAGCATTGTCTCAGGTGTCATGGCTTCTATCCGTTCATTGGTGGCTTTTAGATCTTTGCCGGCTCATTCCAGCATGGGATCTCACTTGAAATTTAAATATTCACTTGAACACATTATAGTGTTTGTTGGTTTCATCCCATGCTTGTATCTCCTATATCCACTTCCCCCCTTTTGGATGTATCCATTTCAGTATCCGCTTATGTTCAACTTTTCAAATACATATGTTCATAGCATTTCATATTCCAACCGCGCAGGGCTTCCTAGGAGGCCACCCATCCCAGTGCTACTCTCGCCCAAGCACGCTTAACTTCGGAGTTCTGATGGGATCCGGTGCCTTAGTGCTGGAATGGTCGCATCCTGCCCCATGGGGCGCATATCTACTGAAGAAGACGATAACCCAACAGCTGATCCGGTAGGCTAAGCTGCACCACCCAAGTTACCCTTATATTTTTATTACACTGACCATATCCTAACTTTAGCCACTTTCTTACTAGGCTTTACTTATTTTCATAGCGATCCTCATTATATTCATATCATACCATGTTCGTGTTCTATCCCATAGTATCATACTTCTTATTACAAACAAGGTATACTGCAACCCTGTATCCTTTTTTTTTGAAAACTTTTGGCAGAGTTTCCTCTATATTTCTTACCATCTCAAAAACCTGCATGCAGAAAATACCAATAGTGCCTCACAGGGCACGCATATATATATTCAGATCATATCATATTATAGCCACACAGGGCTCCCGATATTAATGCATATTTATTTCGAAAGGAAATTGATAATATACCTGTAACCACATCTGGTGGCGCCTCCTGATCCTATCTGCTAGCTAAGGCGTAGATGCGGTTCGAAGGACCACTAGAAGTAGAAGTTCCACCACAACCTCTACCACGGCCTACTATTGTCTGAGTACCCTGCCCCATAGGGCGCATAGCAACCGAAGACGAAGAACCAGCAACTGACCCAGTAGGCTGGGATTCACTACCTTGGTTACCCTTAAGTGGGCAATCTCTCATTAAATGGCCTTGATGGCCACAAGTGAAACAAGCACCCAAAACAGAATGACATTCCCCATAGTGAGACCTACCACAATGAGAGCACCGAGGCAAAGGTGGACTCGACCAACGCAAATCCCTATTCATCTGTGAGCTCTGACCGACCTCTGAATACCCTGTGCTATTAAACCCCCTACCCATAGACTGTGGGGGTGAACTCTAGGCTTGCTGGGAAGGATACCTACTATACTGCTGAGGCTGGTCTCCTTGAAACTCCCCTAAATAATGACCCAACCTAACTCTCTTATGCTGGCCTCTATCATAACTTCTATCGGGTTGTCGCCCTCTGTGTCGATCCTCCACCCCTTGTACGTACGCCTATACTCGAGCAATATCCATGCCTGGCTGAGAAGTCATGGCCATACAACTATCAATCAAGTAGCGATCTAGCCCCATCACATAGCGATGCACCCTATCAGCCATATCGGCCACAATAATGGGCGCATGTCTCGCCAACGAGTCAAACTCAAGGCTATAGTCTCTAATGCTCCTGCCATTTTGCCTTAATCACAAAAATTTATCAACACTGGCTCGCTTCATTTTTAGAGGTAGAAAGTGGTTAAGGAAGGCTTTCACAAACTCATCCCAGACTGCTAAAGGAGCATCCTCGCCTCTTGATAGTTTCCAAGACTCATACCAATTAATGGCTACGTCATGCAGCCGATATGTAGCCAATTCAACAGACTCAGTCTCAGAAGCCCTAATTACTGTTAACGTATGCTGCATCTATCGAATGAACTCTTATGGGTCATCTACGAGTCTCGACCCATAAAACTCTGGAGGGTTACAAGTTAAGAAGTCACGAACCCTCAAGTTGTCATGTGTATCTACATCATTGGCTCCTAGCCCATGCCTTCGAGCCTGCCATGCTACTATCCTAGTCAGCAATTGAACCGCATCTCTCATGGCCCTATCTTCCTGCCCTGGCTGTAGGGCTGGAGGTTCAGGCTTTGGAGTCTCATTTTCTGCAGCTGCAGCTTCCCTATGTTCCTCTGGAAGTGGCGGTGTAGTAGAGCTTGCTGCTGCTCTATGCTCCTCTAAAAGTGATGGTGTAGTAGAACTTGCCGACTGGAGTGTAATCCCCGGCATACACTGGGCACGCGCCTTTGTAACTCTTGGGGTCTGACTAGTTTTCCCTGCTACTAATTTGCCCTTCTGGGCAGCCATTGCTTTCCTTGGAGGCATTACTGTAAACAGAATAAATCGTTAGGAAAGAATCATCTTAATATTATCGCTCTATCGCACGATGTAAGATAAAAAAATAGACAACATCCTAAATGTCCTGTAGCCTCCTATTTATAGATGTGGTGCACAACATACCGATAAACAAGCCTCTACTAGACACGATCTGTAGACACTCTAAGGATGAACTGCTCTGATACCACTTATGTCACGACCCATCCCCGTGGGCTGCAACTGGGTGCCCTAGCTGGACACCGCATGCACTCTTGGAAACCGTAATTAAACTTGTCACCTGTTTGGGTCACAACATTTCAGTAGGCAACATGACTTACAAGCCGGTGAGACTATCGTAGCATGTAGGGTCGTCCCGTTTTAAATACATATGCGAGCCGATAGGGCTGCCATGATAAAGGGAACGTCCCAAAATATAATTCATATAGACACAACTAAACACGCATGTATACACAACCCACACACGTTTCTACAGACCTCTAAGAGTATTAGTGATAACATAAGGCGGGATAGGGCCCCCGCCGTACCCCTGAATAAACAAATATATATCAGAGGTTTAGTACCAAAAGCTAGGCTCCGACATAGTGGAGCTTTTCCCAAACTTACCGAGTAGAACCCTAGGCTGGCGGATCCCCAAAGCGCGCGTCTGTACCTACGGGCATGAAATGCAGCCCCCCCCCCCCCCCCCGAGGAAAGGAGGTCAGTACGACATATGTACTGAGTATGTAATCATGTAACAGTATATAAAGAATTACAGTTAAAACAGGGATACAGGGAAAGTATAATGTTTAGCTATTCACCGTACCTACATCTTATAAAACAAAGTCATATATACTATTATCAAGTACCATACTCAGCCCGTTCAGGGACTTGGTGTAACAATTATATTATTCTGCTTTCCGGAGCACATATGTATTATAAGTGCTGTGGAACGCACATCCCGGTCCATGTATATAGCAAGTACGTGCCAAGGAACGATGGCCCGATCCTTATATCATGTCATAATAATGATAATGCCGAGGTACGATGGCCCGATCCATATCTTATATAACAGTGTCGAGGTACGACGGCCCGATCCGTATAATACATAATAGTGCCGAGGTACGACGGCCTAATCCGTATACATGCATATCATATAACAACGTCGAGGAACGACGGCCTGATCCATATATAATGTAATATGCATATACATACATGTAGGACTCATCAGCATATCAAATATCCCTCAACCATTATCATAAAGTATGCCCAAGAACCCACAGGAGTAGGAGCTTACACATCCCATCACTATTCAGCCTATAGAAGGCTTGAGAGTCATAGTTCAACTACCTTCAGATCTTTGATGTTCAATCGTGACTACAAGTCATGAATTATACCTAGAACTTACGATATCACAATAGGGCGTCTAGCCTTTATTTTGTAACGCCTTTAATTATACACAACGAGGGGTCATGTGGCTTCAACTAGCAGCACCCTAACCCACTTTAAAACACATTTAGTCCCTGCAACCACACATCACACCCCTGCAGCAACAACTCACAATAACAACACTTTACTTCGACAACAATTTGACTATAACGACTACAATTTGGATTGCTTCGAATGTTAAACATTGCTATGACATTTTTACACTTAAAGCATCATACAAGGTGTGTAATACACCCTATGACAACACCATAAACTTCAAATTAGAAGCAAATACCTTACCTTACATTAAACTTGTCAAAACTATCAAAATGTGAATTTTGGAGAGCTTACTGTCTTGTATTGTCGCTTAGTTTCAAAGGGGTAATTGAGGGAAACAGGATTTGTGTCCTCAATGAAATTTATAGACATGTATCTTAGGGTAGCATAAAATTTTGAATTACCCCTACATCAATTTTGTACAAAAAGATATTCCCAAGATACCAACGGCAGTCCTTGTAAAATTTCTAAAATGAAATCTGAGCAGCAGCTCCCCCATGCTTCACCACCCTTTTTCGAGCAGATAGAAGAAAACCTGGGTTTTAGAGGCTAAATAAAAGTTATATCCCTATGAAATATCTTTCCAAAACATCTTGAATCACTTAAAACGAAGCCTTACACAAGGAGTTATACTCATTTTACTAACAGTGGTATCTTCAAAAACGGGTATGTTAACAAGAACAAAATATCCTCTTTTCCCTAACGATAAATTTTATGTTTTTAAACACCGTCATATCACCATAGGATACCTTAAATAATTAATTCACGGAAAGAAATCGGGCCTTACCTTTCTTGGCCACCAAACCCGTAGCTATACTCTCTCTTGTTCTTGGTTTTTCTCTCAAGTTTTTTTTGAAGAGAGAAGGCTGAAATGTGATAAATTTTCAGCACTTTACTTTGGAAACTAGTTTTTGCTCCCTTTCGTAGGTTTGTCCTCTCGTCTTATTTTAAGAGCCTATGTAATCCGTACTACGCAAGCTTAGTATGTACTCAACTAGTTTAAGTATGTACAACATCCAAGTTGGTGGCTTACGTAAGTAAATAGAGTACCACGACTCATTATTCGGCCTCCAACTCTTTCCAGATTCTTATAAACCTATTCCCAACCGTTACTACTTGGGTGGAGTCTCATAGATAACATATATCCCACCGCAATATTTTTAACAAAAATATGCTACACTATACAAAACTATGGGGTGTAACATAATCTCTTTTGTTCGAGCCTAGAGGTTAGTGGCCAGTGGGTGTTTGGAATACTTGGCTTGTGTTAGAGATATAATTAGGGAGGGACATATAGTCGATTCATTACCTATAGTCCGAGAGTTTATAGATGTGTTTCCTACCGATCTACCTAGCCTCCGTCCTGACCATGATATTGACTTTGCTATTGATGTAGAGCTGGGTACTCATCCTATTTCTATCCCACCGTATCATTTGGCCCCTATAGAGCTTAATGAGCTCAGTTTTCAGCTTTAGGATCTCTTGAATAAGGGATTCATTCGGCTTAGTATATCACCTTGGGGTGCCCCAATCCTATTTGTTAAGGAGAAGAATAGTACCATGTAGATGTACATTGATTACAAGGTGATGATGAAGAACTGTTACCTCATGCCTAGGATTGATGACCAATTCGACTAGCTTTAAGGTGTCGTGGTGTTTTTGTAAAATTGATTTGAGATTCGGCTACCACCAGTTGAGGATTAGGATAACAAATGTCCCTAAGACCGCATTTAGGACTTGCTACAGCCATTATGAGTTCCTGGTGATGTCTTGTGGGTAGACTAACGCCACTGCCGTGTTTATGGACTTGATGACCCGGGTGTTCAGGCCATACATGGACTTATTTGCCATAGTCTTTATTGATGACATTCTTGTATATGCGCTGAGTTGGGAGAAATATGAGTGGTATTTAAGAGTAGTGCTCCAAGCTTTGAGAGATCAACGGCTTTATGCTAAGTTTTCAAAGTGTGTGTTTTGGCTTGTGTCGTAGAGTTCTTGAGGCACATAGTATCCAAGGATGGCATAGTGGTAGATCAGTCAAAGATTGAGGCTATTTGTGATTAGACTGGGCCCACCTCTGTGAATGTGATTTATAGCTTCGTTGGATTAGTGGGGTACTACAGGAGTTTTGTTGAGGGTTTTTCTACTATAGTGGATACTCTAACTCAGTTGACTTGCCAGGATGTCCCATTTGTATGGTTGGAGGAGTGTGCAAAGGGCTTTCTGAGGCTCAAGGAGTGGTTAGCACCACTCATACATAGAATGTTGTAGTTGAGGGTGAGGGATTCACTGCTTATTGTGATGCATCTGGCATTAGTTTAGGTTGTGTACTAATGTAGCGGGGCTGATTTATTGCTTATGCATCAAGACAACTTAAGTTGTATGAGCCTAACTACCTTACCTATGACTTAGAGTTGGCGATGATAGTTTTTGTGCTTAAGATCTAGAGGCACTACCTATATGGAGTTCGATGTGGGATTTATGGTGATCAAAGGAACCTTTAGTTCATTATGAACCTGAGGGACCTTAATTTAGGACAATGTCGCTGAATTGAGCTCCTGAATGACTATGACCTCTCTATTCTCTACCATCCGGTCAAGGCGAATGTAGTAACACACACATTTAGTTGGAAGGTGGTAAATATGGGTAGTCTAGCCGTCCTTACTACTGTAGAGCAACCATTAGCTTTGGATATCCAGTCCTTATCTAACTGAATAATTCAGCTTGATATCTCTGATTCTCAGTGTATGCTAGCTTATGTGGGAGCTCGGTCATCTCTATTGGACTAGATTTGCAACCATCAGTCTGAGGATGAGGATTTTGTTACACTTCGAGATTGGATTTTGGGAGGTGATGCCAGCCTGGCTATCTTAGATTCAGATGGGGATTTGAGATTTGGTGGTCCAATTTGGGTTTTAAGAGTTGGGGGCTTGATTCAGATGATCTTTAGCGAGACCCATAACTCTAGATATTTTATCCACTAGGGCACCCCATTAAGATGTATCGCGACTTGAGGCAGTATTACTAGTAGAGCGACATGAGAAGAGATATCATTGATTATGTGTCGTGTTATTTGAGTTGGCAGCAGGTTAAGGCTGAGAATTTGAGGTTGGGTGGCGACCTTCAGAGATCACCCATTCTCGAGTAAAAATGGTAGTGGATCATCATAGATTTCATTATGTGCTTGCCTCACATTTCTCGTGGTCTTGATAGTGTTATGGTCATCGTGGATCGATTGACCAAGTCATCACACTTTCTTACCATTCATACAACCTACAGTATTGAGAGGTTGGCCCGTATTTACATTCAGGAGATACTTTGCCTTTATGGTGGGCCTATTTCTATCATCTCAGACCGGGCCTCATAGTTTACCTCTAGCTTTTGGAGGACCTTTCAGGAGGAGTTGGGTACCCGTGTCGACCTTAGCAAAAATTTCCACCCTCAGGATAATAGTTAGTCGGAGTAAACTATACACATTCTCGAGGACATGTTGTGGGCTTGTGTAATGGATTTTGGGGGTTAGTGGAATCAATTTTTGCCCTTGGCAGAGTTTTTGTACAACAACATCTACAACTCTAGTACTCAGATGGCCCCATTCGAGGCCTTATATGGTAGGCGTTCTCTCTTTCTAGTTGTTTTTTTTGAGTTTAAGGAGCCCAGGACACGTGGTACATACTTGATATAGGAGGCCTTAGATCATGTGAGGGTGATTCAAGATAGGCTTACGACAGCTTAGAGTAGATACTGAATTTATGTGGATCGTAGGCATTAGCCATTGAGATTTGTCATGGGTGACAGAGTATTCCTACGTATATTTCCCATGAAGGGCGTGATGAGATTTGGGAGGCGATGCAAGCTTAACCACAGATTATTTATCCTTTTGAGATATTGAGGATAGTTGGTGAGGTTGGATAAGAGTTAGCTTTGCCCTCGGCCTTTTCAACTATTCATCTAGTTTTCCATGTTTCGATGTTGCGCCGATATGTTCCACACAAGTCTCATATGATTTAGTATGACACGGTTGACTTGAATGATCGTTTAAGCTATATTGAGGAGCCAGTTTCTATTTTGGCCAGAGATATGAGACAGTTGTGTTCCAGAGCCATTCTTATAGTTAAGGTCCATTGGCGGCATCATTTAGGTACTTTTTGATTCTTACTTTCGCGGATGAAAATTCTTTTTAGTAGTGGATATTATAATGATCCTCCAAGTCAATTTTGAACTTAAGCATTCATTTTGTCATTTAGAGTATTTCTATAGAAACCCCAAGTCATTCATGACTTGCTGGCACTAACTGTTTGGTTTTTCTGGTTGTTCATTTAGGGTTTAGGCCCGTTTCCTTGTTTTAGAACTTTTATAACTTGAAAAGTTGAATTCGGTCATAACTTCAGGTCCGTAGTGGCCAAATTAAGCTAGTAGCATAGTCGGCAAGAGTACCAAGGCAATTAGTATGAGTTGAGGACCATTTGGCATTTTTGCTTAAGAAATTTGGCTCACAGTTCACTTTTGTCAACATTCTTGGAAAATGTGCTCGAATAAAAATTCTGACAGCATGGACAGTTCTGGAATATCGAGTTTTATCTGGAACAACCCTTCATGTGCTTTCCGAGGCTTCCAGTCTAATCCTAACGCCCATTATGGAATTTGGCTCAAAATGGCCCTAGGTATGGGACCCACTTTTAGTCGTAACGACCTCGTATGGAAATTTCTACTATGCCATTAAGTCCGGAATATCGAATTTAGTGGGGTAGCATATATTCTTTGTATGCATGGGATTCCAAATGAATTTTGAGCACCCCATCAGAGTATTTAATTGGTGAAAATTGAGCTTTTAGCTGATATCTGGTGCAGTACAAATTGATCTCCACGACCGTGAGCCCCTAATGCATTTACAGAGGTCTATGAAATTAAACTCCGCATTCGTGGAACCTTAGCCGCATTCATAGAGGTGTGGGACTTTTACCTCTACAATCACAGGCCTCTGGCGGTGTTTGAGAAGGTGAAGTTTCTTAACCTCCAGGTTCGCAGAGCACTGTAGCCACGTTCGCGAAGGCCAATGTTCAGTTCTTTTAATAAATACTAAGGACAATTTTTATCTCACTTTTTCAACTTCAAACATCTATATTTTCTTCATTTCAAGCTAAATTTAGGCGTCCAAAGTTCAAAATTGAAGAGATTTTCATGGGAAATCTAGTGGTGAGCTCGAAAACGTGAGGGGAAACTTCGTGTAAGTAAGAATTCATCATTAGCTACTGTTCCAGTGATTTTCGGAGTGATGTTTTGTTGAACTTTGAAGAATTGTAACTTGTCTAATTTAACTACTTTTTAGTGAATTTTTAGGCTAGATTGTGGGATTTTTTGTAAGGAATATTGTGGTATGTTTGTTTTGGGTGTGGATGGTGTCATTTGTAAGAAATAGCTAACCAAAGTTGCTTCTTTCTTTCACCTTCTTAGTTCAAATTAGGAGAATTTTCGTGCATGCCCGACTTGCGTAGTTTCCCAACCCCATACTATTTATCAAATTTATTTGTCATCTTGGGGAGATGTTTAGAACCAATTTTTGGGGTTAATTTTGGAATTTTGAAAGTGGGTTACCCGATTGCAATCCGTGGTGCAGCTTGCACATGGTTAAATTCTTGATTCCTTTATGAATATTTGATATAAGTCTTTATCGACTCTCAGCTATGGGTTGAGGTGTTAGAGTTTCGAAATGGTTTGGTTCATGTCTGGAAAATGGTGATATTATTGAAGTCTTTTTGATTCCATTCATTTTCTTTCAGCTATTCTTGTATCTGTCGGGATTATGGGAGTCTGTGTAGGTGGTTACTCTTTATTTGTGCACGAGGTTACCCGTCAGGCTTATGGGAGCCCAGCAGAGTTAGTTAGATTCTATCTCTTTGTTTGCTAATACGCTTGTGTACATACCTACATTTACTTCTTGACCTATATTTGGTTGTGATCTTTTACTAGCATTTCAGTTTACTTTTGTTTATCTTGCTCAGTTGGCCAATGATGCCTACTAGGTACCTATTGGTTTGGTACTCATAATACATTTTGCATCTATTTTTATAATACTGGTCCGAGTACTAGCTATCGACGTTGATTTGAGCCAGCTGTGGTCGTGATCGGAGGCGAGGGTGAGAAGATTGCGTCCTAGATTTACCCGTCTCCTTTTGTATATATATTTTGCCTATCTTTTTATTTTTGAGGCAGCTCTATTTTTGTGGTCCTCTTTTGGGACTTGTACTCTTTACTAGTAGCTCTGTACATGTGACTTCTAAGTTCTGGGAGGGATCTTTTTGGTTGTGTATATTTAGTTGCTTCTGCCATTCATGTTTGCTCCTATTATTTATTTACTATTTTAAATTGTATTGCTAGTCTTCTACTCTGACATCCCATTACTCGCAGTTCTGGGATATGGGTTGGCTTGCCTACTGGTGGGTTGTAGTAGGCTCCATCATGACTTGAAAAATTGGGTCATGACACTAAACCTTGACGTCTTGTGATACAATTAGGGTCTTTATAGTCTAGTTCGACCCTAATACTCCCATAATCATTCTTCAAGAGTTAGACAAAGCATTCAAGAGGAGAAAGTTAGGGGTTCAAATGTCTTCTTGAAGTTTCTTCAAGAACTTAGTTCTTCCAAGTATATTCATAGTGATGGACTAAGTGTTTAACCTAGGGTTCTAACAACCTAAGTGTTTTTTGAATTTTCAAATGGGTCTTGATTCCTTTTCATTAAATTCTAAGTATTTCATTGAGATTGTGTTTCTTCATGTAATTCTTATCCTTGAATTATTGTTCATACTTTTTTCTCACATGAACCCTATTTATCTAAGAATTGTTTCGATGGATTTTGCATTGCTATTCATTATGCATGGTTTTCTGAATTAAAGTTTAAGAGTTTTTACATTATCATTGAGATGAGTTTTAAGTAAACTTGAAAGGTTCCAAATACATTATTTTGTAATAAGAAAAGCATGGATATTTAAAAGAAAGCATTAATTGTTTCAGAAGAAGTTTCATTCAGTTAAGGTAAAGCTCTATATATGCTTTAAAAAGTATTTTGAGAATAAACTTGTAACATCCCTCAATATGCTCATAAGTGCCTTAAGAATGCCTTGAGATTAGGTCGCTCAGGTAATGCATCATCCTTAATCTTTTTGGAAAATCCAAGTTCGGAATATCGATCAGTAGGTCAAAACTTGTTGGAAAATAGTTTAGGTGGATTTTTAGGACCCATACATCGAAAGATAAATTTCTCAAGAAACTGCACTAAATAAAAAGGTCTGCAACGCAGACTTGTCGCGGACCTGGCAAGGATTTTCTGGCTGAGTTGATTTTTAGTAAGGGCATTTTAGACTTTTTCCAAATTGTTAGCTAATTAACCTAAACTATTTTAGGACCTAATTCAACTCTATAAATTAACCTGCACCTCTAATTCTATTCATTCTTCTACAATTTACCTACTCAAACATTTATCTCCCTACAAAGTCTCTTAAGGGCTCTATTGAAGACTTCAAGTAAATTCACTCAAGCTCTCCATCAAAACTCTTAAGTTCTTCCAAATTAATTGGTGTTCTCACTTAAGGTATATGGGTATTGATTCATGGATTCTTTCATCCATAAAGCCCAATCAATTTCTCAAGGTTTTTCTATCAAATTAAAGTTTGATATTTTATGGATTTTTTTATCTCTACTCCTATTGCATGAATTTTAATTCAAATTATGATCGTGAGTCTATTTTGATATAAATTGATTGTTATTGCATTAAATTGAAGAGTTTCTCCATGAATACTCCTATTTTGATTTCTAGGGTTCATGATGTAAATTATGAGTATTTTGAATTATATTTCCTAATGATATTATCTATATGAATTATGTATGGGCTGATATAAAGTTTATGATCATGCATGTTATCAAGTCTATTTCATGATTTTCAAGTCAATTGATCATGGATTCATGTCTTACCCTAATTTCAAGTATAAGCTATGATCATGAAATTTTAAGTTATATTCTATGAAAGTTTTTATTTAATGATTTCAAAGGTATTATTATGAATCTCATTCAAATTGATTATGCATCCAAGTTTTACCCTAATTTTCAAGTGTGTATCATGTCTATGTATGTATGATTTGCAATGTGGAAGGACAATACCCACATTGCACTAATGTTATGAAAATGAGGTACTCTATGATTTCAAACCTATGATCATAACTATGACATATGTCATTATGATTTCTATGCTATGTATGTATTCCGTGTGATTTGACTTAGCACCGAATGTGGACTTGAGGTGGGGACTCAAAATATGGGGTCCTTATATAAAGTCTCTTATTACATAACTACGTGCCACCATAGGTATAAAGGGATTAGAGGCAAATACCTAAATCTCTAAGAGGTGAGTACCCAAAATATTAAGGCTTGGAGGTGAGTACCCGATTCTAAGAACTAGGGGTGAGTACCCGGTTCACATAACTGCTTAGTGGATCCACTTAGGCATGTAGGAGTCTACATTGGCAAGTAGTCTCCCCTTTTCCTTTGATGTAAGGGTAACATTGGGATTCCATGTTATAGCTCGCATGGTTTTATTGTCAGTTGAGGTTCCTATCTCACTTATGTATGATCTCTTATGTATGCTATGATTTTAAATTATGTTTTTCAAATGCTTTGGTCAATATGATTTTCTCATGACTTTACTTATCTCATCTTATCATGTGTTTTACTTGATCATTGCATTCTATGATTTATGTTGTATGTCACGCCCTCATATTTAGTACATTCCAACGTACTAATGCATACTTTTTGCCTACACTGTCTCATAATATAGGGGTTGAGGTTGAAGATTATACTCATCTATGTGGCTAGTTAAGCTTTTCTATCCGGCGGTGTTTGTGGTGAGTCCTCATTTATCGGGGAGTAGTCATCGAGTTGGTTATTATTTCAAAGACTTTTCTTATATTCCATATTGAGGGTGATCTAGGGATATATCTTAGCCCCCGCTCAGTCTCCTGTGTAGAGGCATCTAGTTGGACAAATATTTTGAGTCTATGTTGTCATGTAACATTCTTCATTTACTATTCATTATTTAGACTCTCTTATGATATTTCCGCTTTTGCTTTACCTTATGTATGCTTATGATATGTACAAGAGGCTTGGTTGGAGCCCTTCAGGGTTTCAATCGTCGTGTTATGACTAGGCCCTAGGTCGGGTCATGACAAAACTCAACACAGATATTATAAGCATTATTGCATGTTTTGGGACTAGTATTGAGCATCGATTTTGATAGGATCGTATTGTTGGTTCGGGAAACTTCTCAAACCTCATAACCTATGCCACAAAATAGATAGTGTAGTACTATTACTTCGAGCAACTTCTCACCCAACCCCTTATAAGGGCTTTATAGATGGATTCATAAGTTTAGTTTTGTTGTCCTATACTTTGGCATAATATAGGATGGCTCTATAAATGTGTTCTAGATGTTGTATCATCAGAGGTTCATGGTGATGGTTTTTGGTTATAAAAACTCCCCAATAAAAGTAAATTACTATTTTAGAAAGTTATTCAGTGCATTCTTTTAGTTGTAAAGCTTTGATGTTTTCACTACACTTGCATGCTTTACTTTCAATCAAGTTACTTTCAATATTCCTTTCAGCATGAGTATATAGTTAAGTTGTTTTTTCATTCAACTTTATTACATACTACATTCCAAGTATTGACGTCATTCAATGCTGCATCTTTTATGATGCTGATACAGGTGCTCAGGATTATCAATATGCGCTCCGTTGAGATCATCTTTCATTAGCCTTTAATGAGACCTTCTAACTTTTTAAGGGCTCTATTTATCATATTTTTCACTATTAGTAGATTCTAGTCTTTTATTAGGTAGTTGTGGGTCTTGTCCCAACACCTATCTTAAAATAATAGAGGCTTCATAGGCATTATAGTGAGTCAATTCAGACTTCAATTTTTTAGACGTTTAAACATTTTATCACCTATATCATTGAGTATTTTCAGAAAGTTGCATAAGTTATTCATTATATGGTTTAATTTCTCATTAATTAAAGCTTCCATGCTTATGTTTAGTCTTCCTCTTAGTAGTCAATAAGGCTATGGGTTCTCTGGAAACTATAATGCTTTTTGAGTTTCATCCATGCCTAGGATGTAGACTCAAGGCATGACAAACTTGGTATTACATCACATAGTTCACGTTTCCTAGGATATATATGAATCTATGTCTAGTATAGTCCTTCTAATTTATGTGAAGTGCACCACATCGTGTATGCACGCATTTTCTGATCAGGCCTCTAAAGAATAGTGCCAACTAGAGAAATGTTTCAACCACTAAAGTTCGAGAACTATCCCTTCAACATTAAGAATGGAAACCAGGAATGGGAATCGCCCTTCACATAATGGCACTAGTATTGGAGCTCAAGGTGTACCTTCTAGCACTACAAGGGAGCCACAGAACACTGCTCCTAAGCCTCCCCTCACCTTAGAGCCAGATTTTAGGGAAGTTATTTCGATGCTCACTCAGTTGGTGAATGCTCAGTCAGGATGTTAGGCACTCAAGTCACTAGTTGCAGTCCCCAAGAGTCATCAGCTTCGACAAGCATCAGGGAT
This sequence comes from Solanum dulcamara, assembly GCF_947179165.1. NCBI lineage: Eukaryota > Viridiplantae > Streptophyta > Magnoliopsida > Solanales > Solanaceae > Solanum > Solanum dulcamara. The sequence goes on along the minus strand of NC_077237.1, from coordinate 50,820,583 downwards.
GTGAGGATTAAATCACCAGTGTACATAGGGTCCAAGGTAGAAGAGGATACTTAGAATTTCATTGATAAAATATGGAAGATTCTTAAGGAAATGTATATTAGTGATACATAAGGAGTTGAACCTATTGTGTATCAACTCAAGGATGTAACAAACATCTGGTACAATCAGTGGGAGGAGAGTCATGGTAAGGATGTTGAAATAGTTTCATGGAATGAGTTCTAGAAAGTATTTCAGAACCACTTTTTTCCCTAAGATTGAATGGAGTCAAAGGTAGAAGGGTTTGTTAACATGAAGTAGGAAGGGTTGAGTGTGAAAGAGTACAATCTCAAATTCATCCAATTGTCCTTTGATGCTACAAAGATGATTCCGAATATAAGGTGTAGAATGAGGAAGTTTGTCTCTGGATTGGGCAAACATGTTTAAATTGAATATAAAGTGAAACTTTTGATTTTCGAGATGGATATATCCAGGATCATGGTATATGCCTAACAGTAGGAAGATAAGAAGAGGGATAGAGAAAAAGATCATAATAAGAAGGAGGAGTCAGTGGGTCATGAGCCCAATTAGTTGAAAAGTGGTAATGAAAATTGGTCTTTCTTCCAGAAGAGGTCATCTGGACATGAACCATCATCAATGAGTGCACCTGCACTAATGTTATGCCCCATACTTTTGTACTTCAAAAATCTTTCTTAAACTTCTTAAAGGTGGCCACGTGACCAAGATCATCTATAATGTTATCAAATAATTCTAAGGAAGGGAGGATGTGATGCGCCATAAGTGGGAAGGTTGGAGATAGGGTTATAAGGATTTGAAACAAGTTGGGGGCCAAAATAACAGGTTGTGGGACTCAACTTACTTGCGTAAGCTACCAACATGGACATCTTACATACTTAAGCTACTGGTGTACATATTGAGCTTGTGTAGCAAGGATTACATAGGATTTTAAAGTGAGATGAGATTACGAACCCACATAAGCGGAAGAAGGAGGCGTAGCACCTACTCGGAAGCAAGCAGGTGATGCACCTACTTGGACCAAGTAGGTGACACACCTACTTGAGGTGGACCCCACGCTTCCATATGGCAGTGTATGATTGGCTACATGGCATGGGGTGGCGCCCTACAGGGATAACATATGTCACCACTAGGGGGATTCCATGTGTACCTTCATATATATATATATATATATATATGTGTGTGTATGGTTCTGAATAAGTCTTTATTATTCCTTATAACAACAAAAAAAGAAAGAGAAAGAAGGAGAGAAAAACGTAGAAAGCTAGAGGAAGGCTACGGGTTTGGCCATTTTGAGGTAAGCCTCCGACTTTCTTTCCGTGAAATAATTATCTAGGGTATACAAAAATTAAATGAAGGTGTTATTAATGTAAATTTATGGTTTGGAGCAGCACCGAAGGGATAACAAACAGCCCCAAACAGTCTGCTAATTTCCAGCGCGCTAAGAAACTTCCAAGGCTAGTCTTGACAAGTTTTGGATAAGATAAGTCCGTTCATTTTAATTTGGATTTTATGGTATTGTTATGGAGTGTATTAAACAGATTTTATGTGGCTGGATATATGAAAAATCCCTAAATATACCTGACGTTGGAAACAATCTAAATTGGAGTCGTTATAGTTAAATTATAGTCGAGTAAGGTGTTGTGCTTATGGTGCTGCGGCTGTAGGTGGTGTTATTGTGTGTTTCATGGATATAAAATGTTCTAAAATAGTTTTGGGTGCTTCTGGTTTCATCCACATAACCCTCCATTACGTATGGTTAAAGGTTTTACAAAATAGAGACTAGAAACCCTATTTTGGATATCGCAATTTTGAGCGAGTTGGTTGGAGTTTGTATTGTGTAATGTTGATGTGAATTGATTTTATATATGCTGAAGGATGTTGTTGTTGGTTGGATTTAGTTATTAGGGATGTAATTGGAAATTCATATAGGGCATGTTATAGGGGAGGTGCTGCCTGATTTCCATTAACTCTTTAACTAACTAAAAGACTAGTCGAGACTAGTCGAGAAAGGCGGATAAGGAATTGATTCCTATGGGTGATTGTTTGTGGATTTAGGAGCTGTAAAGTATAAAGTCACTAACATTAGTATTACTTTCATGTTAAATAGGTTAAAGGAGTACCGAAGCGAGCTTGAATGCGATTAATCCATAAAAGGTATGTAAAGCCTGTCTCTCTTTTCTTTTGGGCATGTCTTAGATTTAAGTGACAAATGATATTTGTATGAAGCCTCGGGTAATTCTATTCATGATCTCTGAACATTATTCGTGATTCATAATTTGTGTTCACTTCTGAATGTTAAGACTCTTAAAGTAGTTAAGCTCTTATTCCTCAAGTCTTCTATATGCTGAAAAGTAGTGTATGTAAAGCTTATCTCTTCCTTTATTTTGGCATGTCTTCAAGTTAAGTAATGAATGATATAATCTTGAGGGTAAATCTACTCATAAATGCCAAGCGTGATTCACAGTTCTTATCTACTCTTTGATGAAAGCACTTTTACAGTAAGTGAACTAGGGCTTCTTAAGCCTTCCATACGTTGGGAAGTGATGACTATGTAAAGCTACCCTTATTTTTTCTTGGCATGTCTTAGCCATAAGTGATGGATATATGTAATATGGGGGTAATTCCATTCATAGAACCCTGAGTATAATTCATAATTCTTATCCACTGCTTGATATGAAAACTCTTACAATAGTTGAGTTGTTTCCTTTTAAGTCTTCTATGTGTTGAAAAGCAGCATACGTAAAGACTATCTCTCCTTTCTTTTGGAATGTCTTAAATTTAAGTGAATTGATATATGATATGAGTTTGGAGGGAGTTCCATTCATAAGTTTCGGATATAGCTCATGACTCGTGTTTGCTCCTGAATGCTAGAAGTCCTAAAGTAGTTGAACTACTACCCTCGAGTCTTCTATATGTTGAGTAGTGACTGAGCACGTAAGCTCATATTTCTAAAGAACCTGTGATGATAAATGTCTCTGATTGCATAAGTTGTGTAGCATTATGTTGATGCAAGTCTATAATTCCTAAGACTCCGTTTGATATGGCCCTTAATGGCATTTAGAAGATACTTGAGATGATAATCATTTTGATCCTCAAATGATAGTTCATGACGATTGTTATACCTAGTCTCAAATGATGAGCTAATTACATATAGTGACTCACTACTTTACTCGTGCATGCTGTTAATACATCTTCCACCGAGTCCCATAAAGGGCCAGGTATGACTGAGTCCCATAAAGAGATGGGTACGATATATGATGACATGATTATTCACCGAGTCCCATGAACGGACAGGTATGATCGAGTCCTATAAAGGGTCGGGTATGATACATGATGATATGAGCATTCACTGAGTCTCGTAAAGGGTAGGGTATAACCGAGTCTCATAAAGGGTCGGGTACGATATATGATGGTATGATTATTATGATAGTATGATTATTTATTGAGTCTCTCACTAGATGGACGAGTACGACATATATATGCATATGATAACATAATGAAACCATTGTGACACCGAGTCCCACAGTGAGTCGGGTACGATATGGTAGGATAATTCCATGCCCTTATTTTATAAGATGTAGGTGTAGTGATTTATTAAATGTTATACTTGTTTCCTGCATCCCTAATTCTGTTGTAATTTCGTTTATGCTGTGTTATGCTTTATATACTCAGTACATGTATCGTACTAACCCCATTTCTTTAGGGGTTGCGTTTCATACCCGCAAGTATAGATATTCATTTTGGGGATCCGCCAGCTTAGGATTTCCACTGAACTATGTTGGAAGTGCTTCATTGTTCTAGAGTCTAGCTTTTGGTGCTGATCTTCTAATATATATGTATATTTATTCAGGGATACGGCGGGGGACCTATCTCGCCATATGTTGATGTTACTATTCTTAGAGGTCTATAGTCACGTGTATGTGGATTAAGTGGAAGTTGTCTCAATTGTGCCTATACGACGTGTTGTTAATATTTTGATGTTGTGGCAGCCTTGTCGGCTCGTATGCCCTTTCATGATATGGTACGAAGAAAAGAGGCTACATGTACATGAAAAAGATTTTGACCCATTGGGGGTTTTTCTGTGTAGCATCACGTTATTCAGAGTTCAACTTGACTATAGCTGATAGGTATATATACGGGGATCCAGGTCGGATCCAAGTCACGGCCTACGGAGTTGGGTCATGATATCTAACAAATACTAATGACGTACACCATAGACATGACATGGTGAATAGGATCCCAAAAGATCCTAAAAAATCCTGTTAGCATAAGCATGATAAATCAAGGTAAATTGAAAGTGGAATATAAGTCTCAACAACAATATCACCACAACAATCTCAAGAGAGAAAATTTGAGTATAAAGACTGTTAAAAGGAAATCATACTAGTCTGACATAGCCTCTAGTATCACATGTGTGGCATAGGATAAGCCCTTGCTCACAAAATTTACTAACACTAAATAAAGTCTAAATATTAAAAAAAAGACATAAGCAGCTCATAAAGTGTTCATTCTCTCGAACCATGACTACTCACCAAATAGTGCAACGTAAATCATTGAGTATTTTCAGACAGTTGCATAAGTTATTCATTATATGACATAAGTTCTCATTCATTAAGCATTCCACGCTTATGTTTAATCTTCTGCTTAGTAGTCAATAAGGCTAAGGGTTCTGTAGATACTGCAATGCTCTTTGAGTGTCATCCATGCCTAAGGTATAGACTCAGGGCATGAAAAACTTGGTATGAGATCACATAATTCAAGTGTCCTAGGATATATCTGAAGCTATGTCTAGTATAGTCCTTCTTATTTATGTAAAGTGCACCACATCGTGCATTCATGCATTTTCTGATCAGGCCTCCAAAGAATAATGCCAACTAGAGAAATGTTTCCACCACTAAAGTTTGAGAACTATCCCTTCAATATTAAGAATGCAAACAAGGAATGGGAATCGCCCTTCACATGATGGCACTAGTATTGGAGCTCAAGGTGTGCCTTCTAGCACTACAAGGGAGCCACAGAACACTGCTCCTACGCCTCCTCTCACCTTAGAGGAAGATCTTAAGGAAGGTATATCGATTCTCACTCAGTTGGTTGTTGCTCAGTCTGGATGTTAGGCACTTAAGTCAATAGTTGCAGTCCCCAAAAGTCATTAGCTGCGACAAGGATCAAGGATGTGAGGATGAAATCACCAATGTGCATAGAGTCTAAGGTAGAAGAGGATACTCAGAATTTCATTAATAAAATATGGAAGATTCTTAAGGAAATGTATATTAGCGATACATAAGGAGTTGAACCTACTGTGTATCAACTCAGGGATGTAAAAGACATCTTGTACAATCAGTGGGAGGAAAGTCATGGTAAGGATGTTGAAATAGTTGCATGGAATAAGTTCTAGAAAGTATTTCAGAACCACTTTTTCCCTAAGATCGAAAGGAGTCGAAGGTAGAAGAGTTTGTTAACATGAAGTAGGAAGGGTAGAGTGTGAAGAGTACAGTCTCAAATTCATCCAATTGTCCTCTGATTCTACGAAGATGGTTCTGAATATGAGGTGTAGAATGAGGAAGTTTTTCTCTAGATTGGGCAAACATGTTTAAATGGAATATAAAGTGAAACTTTTGATTTTTGATGTTGATATATCCAGGATCATGGTATATGCCCAACAGTACAAAGATAAGAAGAGGGATAGAGAAAAACCTCATAATAAGAAGGGGGAGTCAGTGGGTCATGAGCCCAATTAGTTGAAACGTGGTAATGAAAATTGATCTTTCTTCCAGAAAAGGTCATCTATACATGAACCATCATTAGTGAGTGCATTTATACTAACAAATACTAATGACGTACACCATAGAAGTGACACGGTGAATAGGATCCCAAAAAATCCTAAAAGTTCCTGTTAGCATAAACATGATAAATCAAGGTAAATTGAAAGTGGAAGATAAGTCTCAACAACAATATCATCATAGCAATCTCAAGGGAGAAAATCTGAGTATAAAGACTGTTAAAAGGAAATCATACTAGTCTGACATAGCCTCTAGTATCATATGTGTGGCATAGGACAAGCCCTTGCTCACAAAATATACTAAAACTAAATGAAGTATGAAAATTGAAAAAAAGACATAAGGGACTCATAAATTGTTTATTCTCTCGAACCATGACTACTCACCAAATAGTGCAACATAGATAGGATCCAATACTAACTTCAAGCCATATGGCGAGCCTCGTGACCTCTATTAAAAAATAATATAGCTAAAAGAAGTATATGGTCAGTACTATGTAATATACTGAGTATTGAGAATATACAATGCATTAGATAAAACATGATAATACAATTACCAATTTACAACCTGACTTAAACCTTTCAAACATTGTTAAAGAGATAAAACATGGTCAATGCAATATTCGTAACAAAATAATAAGCTTAACATAACATAAGTGAGAGATACCTTAATTGACATAAACTATGTGAGCTATAACATGGAGTTTGTTGTCTTCCCCACACCAAAAAAAGGTTTTCCTACTTTCCAGGTCAAGACCATAAACATGAGCTATATGTGGATCCACTAGCTAAGGCCAATTAAGGCAAAATCCTATGGCTGCATGTAGTTATGGGGCTAGCGGATTATTTCTAGAGACCCGACCTCTACTAAAGGAAATGCCTCCATCCCAAACTCTTCTTGGTGCTAAGTAAACACTCAACAGAATATCATACATAACATATCATAAACTTCAAAAATGGTAAGAGTCTAGTAATACCAAAATTATCATAACATACTTGAAACATCATAAGAATAGCTCCTTTAACAAATCATGATTTCATAACATATTCATAAAAATATTTATCTAAGCATCTCAATCATAATAGGCTTGTTCATTAAAATCATGGAAATCATTTATATAAGAATACTTCACCATTTAAAGTAATTGATGCTTTATCAAAAGAATCCTTAAAATCATAGTTCTTCAATTCATAATGCATGTATAATTCTTAAACATAGTTTATAATGACAAAATAGGCATAATTGTATGGGTTCATGAGAAATTCATCAAAAACATGTAATTCAGATAAAATAATGCATAATAAGATCATTGAAAATGAATAAAACATAGTTCAGTGAACCCAATGCAAAATCATATAAAAACCTAGGGTTAGGATGACATAATAAAGAGGAATTAAAATACTTTGAGACTACATGGATGAAAAGTATTCATGAATCTTAGCTTGGAATTGAAAGAGGAGTTTTAAATCCTTGAACCATAGATGACCCTCAGATAGAATTTCTTTAGAGAGTTTTAAGGTTTTCAGTGAATTAGAGGGAATGAGTAGATTTTGAAGGGTTTCGATAATTATAGGTCTTAGGAATTAGTCCAAAATGACATAGATTCAGAAATAAAGGAATAGAAAATGACTAAAATACCCTGAAGAAATAACTAACGGCATGGTGTATAGGTGCCTCTACGGATTGTAGAAGCTTATACGGCCCGTAGAGAGCAATCAATAAAAATCATCTGAAGATTCTGAGTTTTGGAATATAGGTTCTACAAGTCATGTGTACGACCCATTGACATTTATATTACTCGTAAAAATCATATGTAGAACCAAGTGCCTAAAACTCTAACATTTTTGAAGTTCTCTTCTACAACCAACTTCTACGGTCCATCAAACATCATACGGACCATATACCATCTCTTCTTGTACAGCTATGAAACTCAACCTCTCTGAATCTCCATCTATGGGAACTCCTACAAATAGTTGGAAGTTATATGGTCTCTAGGTACGCTCATACAAACACTTTTGTAACTCTAAATAAATTCCAACTTTTACTACCCCTTTTATGAGGAACTTCTATAAACCATAAGGCCTTATGTAAGACACCAAAAGTTGGAAAACGTGGATCAAAAGATGAAAACTCATGAAAATACATCTTTTGGCCCCAGTTGATGACCAAAGAAGACCATCATGTGTCGTGGTGTGCACTACTCCTTATGGTGAGCCATCATGGTGGTAGCTCTGAAGTTCAACCCTGCATAGAAGAGACCACGACCAGGGTCCATGGATCGTGGTTAGCACCATGGGTCATGGTGAACCCACCCCTGGGGCCTCATAAAAATGAACCCTAAGGTAGGGACCATGCCTCACCACCATGGGGTCGTGTAGATTTTCATGGACTGTGGTGAGTTCCATGGTGGTCATTCCTACAAACCACCCTGCAGGACTTGCACCATGCCTTTGCTTCATGGACCAAAGATCTCCATGGACCTTGAAGGGTTTAATGGAGAAATTTCTAAAACTCTTCCCCTAGAATCCAAGAATTCAAGTCCAAGTCTGGCATCACAGCACCACCACGGACCTTGATGGCTCCTCTATGGTAAGTCCAAGGTTAGTTAAATGAAGGGTAATTCGTTCAATTCCCTATACTTTCATTAATGTATATGGACAATTTTTGGGACTAGATTTATTACAAAATTTATCCTAAACACTCCTAAGTATATTCTTTTCCCTTACTAATTCCCAAACAACTTTTAGACTTCTCTCTCGTGGTTCCTTCAAGAGTTCATCTTCTTCTTCAAGTTTGGCTAGATTTTCTTCAAGAACAAGTCTCCTTTATCAATTCCAAGTTCAAATTTGTTCAAGGTATGTAGGGATTGATCCATGGGTCCCTTTCACCAATGAAGTCCCAAGGTTTTCACTTAAAATCTCATGAATTTCAGTTAAGTTTATAACCCTAGTTTGATGAATTTCATTGGATTGTTTCAATTATATTTTTAATAATTATAAATAATCATTATAAGTATATTTCTAAATGAACTACATGATTTTATGTTGAATTATGAATACTCATGCATGATGCTTATTTCAATGATAATATTATGAAGTATGATTATCCATTTAATAATTTTAAGGTATTATCATGGTTTTCATTCAAATTGACTATGTACATGAGTGTTTCTCCAAATTCAAGTAAGTATTTTTATCATGGATTACAATTATGGTCAAGTTATGAATTTCATGCAAGTTATGAAGAGAGGTGACTTAGGGCCCTATGTTGGTGACCAAATAAACTAATGACATAAATTATGCAAGTATGATATTGTAATGATGAAAGGCTTATACTCACATTGCAAGTATGAAATGAAAATGAGCTACTCTATAAATTATGAAGTTTATTAACAAGTCTATGATGTATGTTATGTATGATTACTATGTTATATTTTCCATGGAATTTGACTTAGCACCAAGACTTTGAGGTGGTGCCTACAAAAAGCCTTAGTAGCTGCCTCAAGTCCCTTAAACTATGTGCCATCATAGGTTGCCTTCATGTCTTAGCTAGGGAATCCACATATAGTGTATGTACATGACCCGCCTAGTGGGGTAGAGCCTACCTTGGCAAGTAGATCCCCCTTTCTTTCATTATTTGGGGAGACATTGGGATTTAATGTTATAGCTAGCATGATCTTATTATTGTTAATGGTTCTATCCCACATATATATATTCTCTTTATGATCCTTATGATTTTAACCATGTCTTTCAAATGCTTTGGTCATTACAATTTTCTCATGACTTTACTTATTCTCTTTTATTATGTACATTAATCGATCATTGCATCCAATGATTTGTATTGCATTTCATGCCCTCATACTTAGTACATTTAGATGAACTAATGCATATTGTTGCCTACTTTGTCTTATAATGTAGGGATTGAGGATCGCGCTCTTATTAAATGTGGCTAGTAGAGTTTCTGCATGTCAAAGTATTCTGGTGAGTCCTCATCGATTCAGGATTTGTTATGAGCTACTTCTTTCTTTCAAAGACTTTTGGTTTTATTCATGTTGAGGGTGAGCTAGGGACATGTCTTAGCCCCTCCCTTCTAGTTAGTAGAGGCATTATTGGATGAGCTATGTAAACATAATGTTGTTGAACTCCTATCTTCATATGATCCATGTTTAGACTTTTCTTATTTTATTTTCACATTTACTTTACTATATGTATGCTTATAATATGTAAAGAAGGCTTGGTTTAAACCTTTCAGGGTCTCGATCGCCGTGTTACAACTAGGCCCTAGGTCAGTTTCTTAAGAGTTCATTGATGAGGTCTATAAGATAGTGAGTATGATTAGAGTGACTTGAAAATAAAAAGTGGAGTTGGCATCCTACCAACTAAAGAGTGTTGCCCAAGTTTGGTATCCTCAATACAAGATAGAGAGGGTGGATAAAGGACCTATTAATTGGGAAGCCTTCCAACTTGCTTTCCTTGATTGCCTTTTCCATCTAGATCTAAGGGAAGCCAAGATGTTGTATTTCATCAATCTTCAACAAGGAAACATGGGTATAAGGGACTATGCCCTCAAGTTCACCAAACTATCCAAGTATGCTTCTTCTTTGGTTGGTGATCCACGTCCCTAAATAAGCTAATTCATATTAGGAGTGTCTGACTTGGTTGCAAAGGAATGTTTTACTACTATGCTTGTTAAGTAAATGTACATATCTTGGCTCATGATTTTTGCCAAGAAAATTAAGGGAGAGAAACTCAAAGAGATGAGAATGAGAGATTCTAAGAGAGCCCTGTATGAAGGTGGCTTCTCAAATGCTAGGTCTGGTGGTAGTTGTGTCCATTCTCAATAAGGCCAAGGTTTGGGAAAGAAGTTTGATAGAGATAGGTTCAATCCCTAAGATTCAAGAAGGAGGTGTAAATGCTAGTAGCCCTTTAATTCCCAAGTGTGCAAAATGTGGGAAGAATCATTGAGGTAGTTTTTTGATGGGGATAGGTGCTTTCTATGGATGTAGAAAGATGGGCCATAGGCAATCCAGGTCACCTCATGTTGCTAAAAAAGGTAGAGAAGGTCATCCTTAAGGACAAGTTTCTCAAGGAGGCCAGGTGCAATAAGTCACCCAAATCAACCAAAAGGTATCCAATGCAACAATAGATTATATGCTCTTAATGCTATACAAGATCTGGATGAGACTCCTGATGTGGTCATGGGTATGTTACGGGCCTTTAACTTTGATTTCTATGCATTTCTTAATCCGGGTGCCAACTTGTATTTTGTTACTCCTTACCATGCTATGAGTTTTGATATATGCCCCAAACAATTGTTAGAGCCCTTTTTAATTTATACTCTTATTGGTGACTCAGTGTTAGCCAAGATAGTTTATAGAAATTATCCCATGTCGGTCTTGCATAAAGTTATCCCTTGTGATCTTATTTAACCAGACATGAGCCACTTTGATATTACTCTTGGTATGGATTGGTTACATGCCTCCTATCTTTCCATTGATTTTAGAACTCGTAGACTCAAATTTCAGTTTCCTAATGAGCCTATTCTTGAATGGAAGGGTAGTAATTCGGTGGTTAGGGGTTGATTCATCTCATGTATTAAAGCTTGGAGAATGATTTCCAAAGGTTGTATCTACCATCTACTCTGGGTTAGACACAAACTCTGAAACATCTACTCTTGAGTCGGTCCCATAGTTAATGAGCTTTCTAATGTGTTTCTCTATGACTTGCCTAGTGTTCCTCCCAAAAGGGAAATTTACTTTGGCATAGATTTCCTTTCATATAATCAACCTATTTCTATTTCTCCTTACCATATAGCTCCAGCAAAACTTAAGGAGTTGAGAGAGCAATTGAAGGATTTTTTGGATAAGGGCTTTATAAGGCCAAGTATTTGACCATGGGGTGCTCCTATGTTATTTTTTAGGAAGAAAGATGGGTCACTCTAAATGTGTATAGATTACCGTTATTTCAATAAGGTCACCATGAAGAACAAGTATCCAATTCCGAGGATAGATGACTTATTTGACAAATTGCAAGGGGCAAGTTATATTTCAAAGGTTGATCTTCGATTGGCTTATCATCAACTCCGAGTGAGGGAGTGTGACATTCTGAAGATAACTCTTAAAACTAGATATGGTCGCTTTGAATTCTTTGTTATGTCTTTTGGACTAATGAATGCCCCTAAAACTTTTGTGGATTTTGTAAATAGGGTGTTCAAATAATATATGGATATATTTGTGATTTTATTTATTGATTATATTTTGATTTACTCACGGAGTAAGGAAGAGAATGTCGATCATTTAAGGATTATGTTACAAGTTCTCAAGGACCGTCAGTTGTATGCAAAGTTTAGCAAATGTGAATTTTGGTTAACGTTAGTTGAGTTCCTTAGTCACATTGTTTTCGAAGACAAAGGCAGTTAAGAATTGGCCTATACCATTGACTCTGTTTGATATTCAAAGTTTCTTAGGCTTAGCCAATTATTATAGATGGTTTGTTAAATTTTTCTCTTGTATTGCATCACCTTTGACTACTTTGACTTAAATGAAGGTGAAATTCCAATGGTACGAAACATATGAGAAAAGCTTCCAAGAGTTGAAGGATAGACTTACCTCTACTCTGGTGCTGACTTTACTAGAAGGTTCCATTGGTTTTGTTGTGTATTGTGATGCTTCATGAGTTGGTCTTGGTTGTGTTCTGATGCAAAATGGTAGAGTGATAGATTATGCTTCAAGGCAACTCAAGGCACATGAGAAGAATTACCCGACTCATGACTTGGAGTTGGCGGTGGTAGTTTTTTCTTTAAAGCTGTGGAGACAATATCTTTATGGTGTCCATGTGGATGTTTTCACCGATCACAAGAGTTTGCAATATGTATTCACTCAAAAGGACTTGAACCTTCGACAAAGAAGATGGCTTGAGCTATTGAAGGATTATGACATTAGTGTACTATATCATCTAGGTAAGGCAATGCTCTTAGTAGATTGTCTTTGAGCAGTGTTGCTCATATTGAGGATGAGAAAAAAGAGTTTGTTCGGGATGTGCATCCATTAGGCCGTTTGGTTATCTGATTGGTTGATTCCAAAGATAGTGGTGTTATTGTAGAAAATTGCTCCAAATCATCTTTAGTGGAAAATGTAAAGGTAAAACAAGAAAGTGATCCTTCTTTGGTTGAATTGAAGAAAGTGATTATCGGAAAAGCCATTATGTCTTTCTCCCAAGTGGCAGATAGTGTTTTGAGATATCAAAGTTGGTTATGTGTTTCGAATGTTCATGGCTTGACAGATATGATACTTTCCGAGGCCCATAGTTCGCAGTATTCTACACATCCCGGTTCTACAAAGATGTATCAAGATTTGAGGGAAGTGTATTGGTGGAATGTCATGAAAAGGGATATTATGAAATTCATGTCTAAGTGTCCCAGTTGTCAAAAAATGAAGGTTGAGAATGAAAACCCAAGAGGTTGGCAAAATATATTGACATTCCTACTTGGAAGTGGGAAGCTTTGAATATGGACCTCATTATAGGTTTGCCTCGTAGTCATAGGGAATATGACTTTATTTGGGTGATTGTTGACTGAATGACTAAGTCGGCTCATTTTCTCCTAGTAAAGACTCCATACTTAGCCAAGAACTACGCTAGATAATGTATACATGAGTTGGTTATGATTCATGGTGTTCCATTATCTATCATTTTGGATCGAAGTACTCAGTTTACATCCCAATTTTGAAGATCCTTCCAAAAGGATCTTGGTACCCAAGTGAAACTTAGTCCAACTTTTCACCCACAAATGGATGGTCAGGCTGAGCATACCATTTAGACATTAGAGGATATGGTGAGAGCATGCGTGATTGATTTTAAAGGAAGTTGGGATGACCATTAGCAATTAATAAAATTTGCTTATAAAAACAATTATCACTCTAGCATTGGGATGGCTCCATTTGAAGCTTTGTATGGTAATTGGTGTAGATCTCCAATCAGGTGGTTTGAGGTAGGATAAATTGCTTTGATAGGACCCAAGTTGGTATTTAAGTCTATGGAGAAAGTTAGACTCATTAGAGAGATTGAAAATAGAATAAAGCCAAAAAAAGTCCTATTTGGAGGTGAGGAGAAGGGAACTTGAATTTGAAGTTAATGATTGGATTTACTTGAAAATTTCATCCATGAAGGGTGTGATGAGTTTTGGTAAGAAAGGGAAGCTAAGTCTCCGCTAGGTTAACTCATATCATATTTTGAGGCAGATTGGAAAGGTGGCTTATGAGTGGATTTGCCTTCAAATTTGGCATCGGTGCATCCGTTGTTCCATGTGTCATTATTGAGGAAGTTTGTTGGTGATCCTAGCTTCATTGTTCCTTTGGACAACATTGAGGTCAAAGAGAATCTTTCTTATAAGGAGGTTAAGTTGAGATCTTAGATTGGTAAGTTAGAAAGTTGAAAAACAAAGAAATAACATCAAAGTATTATGGAGGAATCAAGAGATTGAGGGTGCTACGAGGGAAGCCGAAGCAGATATGATGTCCTGATATCCTCATCTCTTTCCTTCTATGTCTAGTTGAGGTTTTTTATTTCCTTCATGATCCAACCAGCCCAAATCATGTGTTTCAGTTGTTGTTATGGTTTCATATGCATTTATGATCATGAAATGAGTTTTCAAGTCATAATTGAACTTGAGATTAAATATTTCATGTGTTATGCATTATTGAGATGTTTTGCATTTATGTTGTGTTGTTATTCTCCTTTCCTATTCCATTCATTCTATCTTGAGTCCCCTTCGACGAAGAATGTTCCCAGGGGGGAGATATTTTAAGACCTCAGAAGTTTGAAAGCTGGAAAACGAGGATCGAAAGATGAAAACTCATAAAAATGCAGCTTTTGGCACCAGGTAAGCTAGTGTGGTAGTGGATCTGAAGTTCAAACCTATAGGGAAGGGACCACGAATAGGGACCATGGACTATGGTGAGAACCATGGGTCGTGATGCCCTTTATGGTGACCCCTCCCCTAAGACCTCATAAAATGAACCCTAAGGAAAGGACCACGCCTAACCACCACAGGCCATGTATCTTTTCACGGACCATGGTGAGTTCCATAGTGGTCGCTCCTGCAGACCACCCTGCAGGCCCTGCACCATGCTAGTACTTCATGGTCTGTGATGACCTCCACGGATTGTGAAGGTGTCCGTGGAATAAGTTCTAAAACTCTTCCCTTGCAATCCCAGAATTCAAGTCCAAGTTTGGCATCATGGACACCACCACAGACCTTGTTGGGTCCTCCATGGTGAGTCCTAGATTCAATAAAATGAAGGGTAATTCGGTCAATTTCCTATTCTTTCATTAATGTATATGGATGTTTTTGGTATTAAATTCATTACAAAATTTATCCTAAACACTCCTAAGTCTATTATTTTCGCTCATTAATTTCCAAACAACTTTTAGACTTCTCTCTCAAGGTTCCTTCAAGATTTCATAATATTCATCAAATTAGGATAGGGTTTCTTCAAGAACAAGTCTCCTTTCTCAATTCCAAGTTCAAATTCTCTCAAGGTATGTAAGGATTGATCCATGTGTCCTTTTCACCCATGGAGTCCCAAGGTTTTCACTCAAAATCTCATGAATTTCAATTGGGTTTACAACCCTAGTTTGATAAATTGCATTGGGCTGTTTCAATTATGTTTTGAATAATTATAAATGATCATTATAAGTATGTTTCTACATTAATTACATGATTTTAAGTTGAATTATGAATACCCGTTTATGAAGCTAATTTCGAAGATGATATTAAGAAGTATGATTATGAATTCAATGAGTTCAAAGTATTATCATGGTTTTCATTCAAACTGACTATGTACATGAGTTTTGTTCCAAATTCACGTATGTATTTTTATCATGGATTACAATTATGTTCAAGTTATGAATTTCATGCAAGTTATGAAGAGAGGTGACTTAGGGCCCTATGTTGGTGATCAAATAAACTAATGACATTGTTACACCCCATACTTTTGTACCTTGGAACGCTTCTTAAGCTTCTTAAGTTTCTGGGAAGTCTCTTAAGTTTCTTAGAAGTTGTCATGTGAGTCGGATAATCTATAACACTATCAAATAATTCTAAGAAAAGGAGGAGATACTCTATAATAGAGAAGATTGGAAATAGGGTTATAAGAATCCGGAAGAAGTTGGAGGTCAAGTAGTGAGTCATAGGAATCGACTTCTTGAAAGCTACTACTTGGGAGATTTTACATACTAAGCTACTTGAGCACATGTCGAGCTTAAGTATCAAGGAATACATAGGCTCATAAAATGAGACGATATTACAAATCCACGGAAGAGGCGTAAGGAGGCGTAGCACCTACTTGGAAGCAAGTAGGTAATGCACCTACTTGTACTAAGTAGGTGATGCACCTACTTGGACCAATTAGGTGACTCACCTACTTGGGGTGGATCCCACGCTGCCACATGGCAGCATGTGAGTGGGTGCATGGATGAGGTGGCACCCTAGTGGATGCCACATATCACCCCTAGGTTATTCCATATGTCCACTCTTAAGGACACATATATATACATGTTGTGATGACTATTAAGTCATTTTCATCCAAAAATCAGCAACGAAGAAGAGAAAAAAAACGTGAGAAAGGAGAGAAGGCAACCACGGATTTGGCCAATTTGAGGTAAGCCTCTGATTTTCGTTCTATGAATTAATTATTTAAGGTATATCACGGATACATGAAGGTGTTTAACAGAGTAAAATTATTATTTGGGGCAGCGAAGAAGGGATGTGAACTGCCCGTCAATTTTCAGCATGTTAAGAGAACTTCCGAGGCAAGTTTTAGCGAGTTCTAGCAAGGTATGGCTTTATTCTCTTCTCCCACGTTTTGGTAAGGTTTTGGACATGTTATGAAGGTATAAATAAGGATTTTAAATATGAAAATATACATGTTACGCCTAAAGAACATTGCAGGTCATGTAGGGGCTGGTTTGACACGATTTTAACGGGTTAAAGTTTGGCTAGAGTCGTTGCTATTGTGGTGTTGTGTTGGGAGTTGTTTTGTAGTATTTTATGGATGGAAAATAACTAAAAATGACTGTATATGCTTCTGGTTGCATCCACATGACACTCCTATTCGTGTGGTTAAAAGTTTTATTTAATAGAGATTAAAAACTCCATTTTGGTATCGTAGTTTTAAGCGAGTTGCTTAGAATTTGTGTTGTGTAATGTTGAAGTGGTTTACTTTATATATGCTTCTGATTGTTTTTTGGTTGGCTTCTAAGTTTTGGAGGTTAAAATTGAAGTTTGGATAGGGCAAGTTATAGGGAAGATGTTTCCCAATTTTCGCTAACTTCGGAACTAGTAATGAACTAGTCTAAGGAAATGGATAAGGGATTGGTTCCTATGGATAATTGGTGGTAGAATTACAAGTTGGAAAGTCGAAGGTCACTAACATTAGAATTACTTTTATGTTAAATAGTTTCAAGAGACGACGAGGCGAGTGTGTTAAGAGTAATCCGTAAGAGGTA
Source organism: Solanum dulcamara (assembly GCF_947179165.1). NCBI lineage: Eukaryota > Viridiplantae > Streptophyta > Magnoliopsida > Solanales > Solanaceae > Solanum > Solanum dulcamara. The sequence goes on along the minus strand of NC_077237.1, from coordinate 50,803,287 downwards.
TGTGAAGCTAACGTTTCCTTTTTTTGGCATGTTTTTGGCATAGGTATGTAAAGCTTATTCTTTCTCTTGGCATGTTTTGACATAAGTATGAAAATCTAATCTTTCTTTTGGCATGGTCTTTATGAAACAAATATATGAATTTTTTTATGGTTCCAAGGAAGTTCCTATTCCTAGAGCCACTAGGATGGCCAATTTCTTGATTTCCAAGAGACATTTTATTACGCTTTGATATGAGTATATAATTCCATAAGTTCCATTTTGATGTAATCCATAGTGACTTTCAAAATGTACTTGATATGACTCTTGTCTTGATTTTGAACGATAGCTTATTTTAATTATTCCATTGAGCCCCATAATATATTTATAAATATGGAAATGATTTCAAAAAGTCTATTTTGACATAGACCATTGTGACATCTGAAAGACATGCACTATAATTATCGCTCAATTTCTCTTATATGACTTGGCATCAGAGTTACGCTATCGAGTCTCTAGAAATGTTTTCTATTTTATATTGCATTTAGTTTCTCACTACTCCACTCTTAGATGCCTCAATGCTTCTTTCACTGAGCCCGGGCTAGGATTTATTATCATGCGTACTTTTTTGCATTGTTCTCCATACCTCGATGTAAGGGGGTAGGTATGACCTGTACATGGGATTTGTGGAGTTATGATGAGCCATGTACACATATCGTATGATATAATCTGATATGACCATCTGATATGATATGATTTTTTATGGAGATATTCCCTACTCTAGAGTTATGATGTGCTATAGCACCAATGACGGGGCGGCGACCATGATTTGTTCACCGAGTCCCATAATGGGGCCGGATATGGCATACGTTTTTTGTATACATTATCTGTGGTTATGAAAAGCATTTTGGTATTCTGGATATTTTTCTCATTTTTGCACCTTCTGTTCTGGTAATGGATTTACTTATTACAGTCCATGCTTTATATACTCGGTACATTATTCGTACTCACCCTCTTTCTTTGGGGGGGCTTTGTTACATGCCCGCAGGTACAGATGCTCGATTTGCTGATCTGCTCGCCTAGTACATTGACCATGTTAGTTGGTAGTGCTCATTTATCCGGAGCCTTATTTTGGTACTAACTTTTCTGTTGTACATTTGTACATATTGGTTAAAGGTACGATGGGGCCCTATACCGTCATATGACTAGGCTATCATTCTGTAGAGGTCTGTAGACTTGTGATGTGGGTTATGTATATATGTTTTGGGCTTTGTATTCTGTGATGGCCTTAAAGGCCCTCTTGTTCTATATATGTTCTCATGCGCTCTCTAGCGACCCTTTTTTGACTCCTATTTTTGTCTATTCTGCTAATACGCTAAGTGGGGCTAAGGATACGTGGGTGCCCAACTCAAGCACCAATCACGACCTGCAGAGTTGGGTCATGAAAGACATGAATTATGCAAGTATGTTATTGTAATGATGAAAGGCTTATACTCGCATTGCAAGTATGACATGAAAATGAGCTACTCTATAAATTATAAAGTTTATGAATAAGTCTATGATGTATGTTATGTATGATTACTATGTTATGTTTTCAATGGGATTTGACTTAGCAACAAGCAGAGTTTGAGGTGATGCCTACCAAAAGCCTTAGTAGGTGCCTCAAGTCCCTTAAACTACGTACCACCATAGGTTGCCTTCATTGCTTAGCTATTGAATCCATATATAGTGTATGTACATGACCCACCTAGCGGGGTAGAATCTACCTTGGCAAGTAGATTCCCCTTTCTTACATTGTTTGGGGAGATATTAGGATTTCATGTTATAGCTCGCATGGTCTTATTGTTTTTAATGGATCTATCCCATATATGTAAATTCTCTTTATGATCTTTATGATTTTAACCATGTCTTTCAAATGCTTTGATCATTACGATTTTCTCATGACTTTACTTATTCTCTTTTATTATGTACATCAATTGATCATTGCATCCTATGACTTGTATTGCTTGTCGTGACCTTATACTTAGTACATTTAGATGAAGTAATGCGTATTGCTGCCTACTTTATCTCATAATGTAGGGATTGAGGATCACGCTCCTATCAGATGTGACTGGTAGAGTTTCTGTACGTCAAAGTGTCTGCTAAGTCCTCATCGATTCAAGATTTGTTATAAGCTACTTCTTTCTTTCAAAGACATTTGATTTTATTCATATTGAGGATGAGCTAGGAACATGTCTTAGCTCCCTCCCTTCTAGTTAGTAAAGGCATTGTTGGATGAGCTATGTAAACATAATGTTGTTGAACTCCTGTGTTTTTACGATCCATGTTTATACTTTTTTTATATTATTTCCGCATTTACTTTACCTTATGCATGCTTACAATATGTCAAGAAGGCTTGGTTGGATACCTTTAGGTTTCGATAGATGTGTTATGACTAGGCCCTAGGTTGGGTTGTCACACCTTATACGATCTGTAGATGGTCTACTATAAATCACCATAGACCAAAAAAATTCCCAAGTCTTAAACTCTTGTTTCCACGACTGGTTCCTATAGACCATGCAACCTTATATGGTCCACACAAGGGCCCATGGAACCAATGCACCACAACCGTTTTTTTAGTTGTTTATTTTTGTTTTGACTTTTCAACTTTCAGGAAATTACAATATCTTCCCCTTTGGAACATTTATCCTTGAATAGGGCTCAAGCTAGCATGAATAGAGTAGGAAAAGAGACTTAACAACCCAACATGAATTTAAAACCTATCAAAATTCATAAAACTAAGAAATATCAACCATAAGATATAATAAGACTTTAAAAACCAATTTCATAAACATGTTTGCATATGGAAACAGTTGAATAATTGAGATACATGAATTCGACAAAATAAACATGAGAAACTAGAAACTCAAGCTGAAATTGAAGTGAAAGGGAAATGATGAGGATACCAGAACCTCATATCGACTTCGGCCTCAGAAGTAGCACCCTTAACTAATTGATTCTTCCAAAGAACTTTAACAGAAGCAACTCTTTATTTCTCAACTTCTAGACTTAACGATCAAGAATTTCAATCAGAATTTATTTCACAACATGATGCATCGAGGCCAATTTCGAAGGCAAATCCAACTCATAGGCCACCTAATCGAAATGCCTCAAAATATGATATGGGCGTAGATACACGGACTAATCTTCCTGTTATTACCAAAGAACATCATTCCTTTCATAGGTGAGATCTTCAAGTAATCATTAACTTCAAACTCAAGCTCTCTTCTCCTTACATTCTTATAAGATTTATGTCAGCTTTGGGAAAACCTCAACCTCTCTCTAATGAGTATAACTTTCACCATTTCTTCATGGATAGATTCAGTCCTTATCAAATTGACCTCACCAACCTCAAACCACCCAATAGGATATCTATATCTTCTACCATAAAGAGCCTCAAATTGAACTATTTGAATACTCTAATGATAGTTATTGCTATATGCAAACTCAATTAATGGAAAATGGTCATCCCAATTACCTTTGAAGTGAATCACAAAAGCTCTTAACATGTCTTCAAAACTCTGAATTGTCATATCCCAATTCTAAACTCTAGATGGTCGGCACTCAAAAACCATTGCTGGTCCCAAGCAAACCCTTAGCCTGCTAACTACTAAGTGAAAGACTATACTCAGATACAATAGTTTAACAAGATGGGAATGCAGAAGTATAAGAATAATGCTTCTCAAATAATAGTCTAAAATACTCTAAAATATATATAAAAGAAATTTTAAAACATTAACTCTAAAAATTGAAATAATATTATACTCAATGTATGACGCCTCTTAGTACTAGAGATGGACTTGGATAGGCCAATAACTACCTTAAAAGACTAGTAATACTAAAATAATAAAATTGAAAAGAGTTCCTCCGAAGCAAAGGAGGTCTTCACACTATCATCTCTAACTTTAACGATGTGGAAGATACACCCCTTAAAAACTTACTTTCTAGCCTTGGGTATGAAATAAATCGACTCTTAGGCACTGTTGGACTACTCTTTGTAAGACCCTGAAAGTTGAAATAATGGAACAAAGGAAAATTTCAAGAAAAATAGACTGACTTAGAGTCTACAAGTTTACCAACGAGTCGTGGGTACTTCTACGAGTCGTAGTAGTGACTCGTAGGGATGGAACTGAGTAAAGAAGGTTTGTTATGCATGAAGAAGGGTCTATGAGTCAAGTTGAAACTCGTAGACACCTTGACAACTCATAGTGTAGGTTCCTGGAGAACCTTAGGAGACTCAAGTTTTGAAGATTTTTAGAAGTTGCAGGACGATTTGGGTCTACGACCCTTAGACCTTTTGACTAGCCGTAAGGTGGAATCGTAAGAAAAGTCATGAGGCCTCATTTTTGGACCAAGTATCAAAGGTGGTTTATGACTTGGGTCTACGACCCATAAGAGTTTTGACAAGTCATAAAAGGTCATCTGTAAGGACTTCCGAGAGAGTTTAATGATGGGTACTATTTTCTTTTCCTATTTTCAGTTAAATGAATCAAGACACTTTTGGTGGAAAGGTTAGAACTTATAAATACCCCAACCCTTCAAATTTTCTCCTATTCCTATTCATTCTCTAAATTTTTCTAAGGCATTCAAAGAAGTCTCTCTCAATGTCTTCTTCCATAAGTCAACCTAGGGTTTCAAAAACTCAAGTCTCATTTTCAATTTTAGGGTTGGATTCATCAAGGTATGTGGGGTTTCATTCATGGGTTTTGTTCACCCATGAAGATATTGTATTGGGATTTTTTTATTAGATTTTTACTTGGCTTCAATGATTATTATAATCATGGTTCTATTTTAATTGCCTGCTTTCAAGTTTTTTCATAAGTACCCATGCGTAAAGCTATTTTAAATGATGATTTTTATGAACTATGATCATGAATTCCAATGATTTTCAATGAGGCTTTATGAATAATATTTCAGGCTTATGAATGATTGATGAAAGTTAGAATGATGTTTAAATTATTTTTTAAGAAGTTAGTATGATATGGTAAGGACAATCCTCACACAATAATGATTAAAAAGGTAATAAGGACAATTCTTACCAAGTTTATGGATTCTTATGAATCAACGAAGTTAATGAACTAATCTTATAATTATTTTTTTAATGATGTTATTGATGATGTTTACATTAAATTCCGTTGGGATATTGACTAAGCACTGAGAGAAATTTTAGGTGGGGTTCGGTCCGGTAACCAAAGGTTTGTTATCCAAAGGAATCCTAGTAGCAACCTAAAGTCCCAAACTCTACTGCCCCCCCTCCCCCGTAAGTTGCCTTTATGGATTAAGCTAGTGGATCCACATATAGTTTATGATATTAAAGATATTCTCATGGAGTCTACCTTGGCAGGTATCCTCTCTATTCTCAATGTGGATGTTACATCGGATTCTATATTATAGCTTGTATGGTCTTATATTATTGTTAAAGGACTTATCCCACACAAGTTATATGAAATAATATAAGTTTTACTATGATGTTTAGGATGCACTAATCACAAGCTTTGAATATGATCTCAAATGCTTTTAAATCTTATCTATGTTCTCATTACATTGGTCATGCATCCTATGCCAGATTGCTTATGCTCTATTTCTTGTTCACATATATCTCACATACTTAGTACCTTCTATCTACTAATGCATACTTTTTTTTACATTGTCTCATAATCTAGGGACGGGCGATCACGCTACACACACTATTTGTGGCATGAGATTTGCTACTATCCGTATCGAGTTGGTGAGTCCTCATTAATAGAGGACAAGATATTTCTTCATATGGTTACTTTTGACTCTTTTATATTTGGGTGAACTAGGAGCTTATCCTAAGTGCCCGTCTAGTTACATAGAGGCATGTTTAGACAAAGAGATGATGTATTTCATTCTTAGGCTTACGATTTTAGTTTTTCCCTTATTTCTATACTTCTATGATTAAGACTATTCTTCCACTTGATTTTAATATGCTTTATTGACCCTTCTGAATATGATGTACGCTAAGAGTCTTGGTTAGAGACCTTTAGGTTCCTAATTTTTGTGTCACTCCTAGGGTCTAGGTTGTAGTGTGAAAAACTTGGTATCAGAGCACAAGGTTTAGGAGTGTCCTAGGGAGTATAACAAGTCGCATTAAGTAGATTCTTGTTCTTGCATGTGAAGCGCGCCACATCAATGAATAGGAGGCTATGAGGCATCTTAGAAAAATCTTACTTCTTTCATGATCTACATCATGCGATAGAGTGGTAGTCTAAGTCTTTCCCTTCTAACGATGGTTCATTGCGATTTTCAGAAAATGTCTCCACGAAGAGCTCCTGTAAGAAGGAATGTTGAAGAGGAGCAACAAGCTCCAAATGATCCCTTGAATGAATAAGTCTTACTTGCCGAGTTTCGAGTGGCTTTCCAAGTTCTTACGCAAGCTATAACGGCATAGGCCAACTGTGGGATGGTTGCTCCCATGAACCCAAATATTGGTACAGCAGCAACAATGGTTTGTGACTTTATGAGGATAAATCCTTTGGAGTTTTGGGGTTCTAATGTGGATGAGGATCCACTAGAATTTATAGAGTATTCATAAGATTGTGGAGATAATAGGGGTTAGTCCAGTTAAAAGGAAGGAGTTGTCTACTTACCAATTGAAGGGTGTTAATAGAATATGGTGTGATTAATAGAAGAGTGAGAGTCTTAGAGAGGTGGATCTCGTGACTTGGGAAGAATTCAAAGGGGTGTTTCTTGATTGGTTTTTCTTATTAGAATTGATGGAGTCCAAGATACAAGAGTTCATTAACCTCAAACAAGGGAATATGAGTGTGTGGGAGTATGCCCTCAAGTTCACCCAACTATCAAAGTATACCCCATTTATGGTTGCCGACCTAAGAGCTCACATGAGCAAGTTTGTTTCGGCCGTGTCAAATTTGGTATCAAAGGAATGCAAGACAGCTATGTTGATTAGGGAAATGGATATCTCTAGACTCATGACCCATGCTGAGAAAATAGAGGATGAGAAGCTAAGGGAGAAAGCTAGAGAGTCCAAAAGGGAAAGGACCGATGGTGGTGATTCCTCTCATGCTAGATCCTGCAATGGTAGGTGTTCTCAATTTCTCCAAAGGTATTCTGGGAAAGGTTCTTCAAATTCTCCTACTCCAAGGTTTGAAAAAGAAAGGGTGCCCAATCGTAAGCCTCAAAGAGGAGTCCCAAATGGCCAAGTTACCCCCGCATGCAAGAAACATGGGAAGATTCATAAGGGAGAGTGTCTAGCGGGATTGAATGTATTCTATAGGTGTGGCAAGTAGGGTTTCATGATAAGAAGTGTATAGTTAAAAAAAAATTCATCCTCAAGGTCAAGTTGCTCATGCAGGGCAAGTGCAACAAGGTTCCCAAGCTCAACCAAATGATTGTTAATGCAATAATCAGTTTTATGCTCTTCATGCTACGTAAGATATTGAGGATACTCCAAATGTTGTTATCGGTATGTTATGGATCTTTCACTATGACGCTTATGTCTTAATTGATCTGGGTGCAAATTTATCTTTTGTTACTTTTTATGTGGCCATGAGATTTGATGTTAGCCCTAAAATATTGTTGGAGCCTTTTTACTTTTATACTCCCGTAGGTGAGTCAGTTGTGGCTAAAAGAGTCTATAGAAATTATCCAGTTTTAATTTTTCACAAAGTTGCATCATTTGATCTAGTTGAATGTGATACGGACATGACTTTTGATGTTATTCTTGGTATGGATTGGATATATGCATGCTATGCTTCTATTTATAATAGATCCTGTGTGGTTAAGTTTCAATTTCCTAATGAGTCGATCTTAGAATGGAAGGGCAGTAATTTCGTTTCAAGGGTCAATTCATCTCGTGCCTTAAATCTCAGAAAATGATTTTTAAAGGTTGAATATACCATCTTGTTTGGGTTAAGAATACAAATTCCGAAGCCCTTACTCTAGAGTTGGTCCCTATTGTTAATGAGTTTTCGAATATGTTTCCTAATGATCTACCCGGTGTCCCTCCCGATAAGAAAAATGACTTGGGCATAAAACTTCTTCCCAAGACCCAACCTATTTTTATTCCTCCTTTTTGAATGGATCCGGTGGGACAAAAAGAGTTAAGGGATCAATTGAAATATTTGTTAGATAAGGGTTTTATTAGACCAAGTATATCTCTATGGGGTGCTCTTGTCTTGTTTCTTAGAAAGAAGGATAGTTCTCTTCGTATGTATATCGACTATCGGCAATTGAATAAATTAACCATAAAGAATAAGTATCCAATTTCAAGAATAGATGATTTGTTTGACCAATATGAAAGAGCAAGCTACTTCTCTAAGATTGATCTATGTTCTGGTTATAACCAATTAAGGGTGAGGGAGTGTGATATTTCCAAGATGACTTTTCAAACAAGGCATGTCCATTTTTAGTTTCTAGTTATGTCCTTTGGATTAACCAATGCCCCCGCGGACTTCATGAACTTGATGAATAGAGTGTTTAAGTAATACTTGGACATGTTTGTGATTGTGTTTATTGATGATATTTTTGTTTACTCTTGGAGTGAGAACGAGCATGCCATTCATTGGAGAATAGTGTTGCAAGTACTTAGAGATCGTCAATTGTTTTCCAAGTTTAGCAAGTGTGATTTTTTGTTAAGATTGGTTGTTTTTCTTGGTCACATTGTGTCTAGTATCCGGTGAAGGGATTATGGTTGATCATAAGAATACTGAGGTGGTAAGGAATTGCCCTAGACCTTTCTCTACATCAGATATTAAGAGTTTCTTTGGTTTATCCGGTTAATATAGAAATTTCATAAAGGGGTTTTTCATCAATTTCTTCGCCTTTGACCAAGTTGACCCAAAAGAAAGTGAAATTCCAATGGTCGGAAGCTTGTGAGAAGAGTTTTTGAGAGTTGAAAGATCGACTTATTACCGCTCCTAATTTGATTTTACCGGAAAGGTCTGACGGTTTTGTGGTGTATTGTGATGCCTTAAGAAGTGAACTTGATTGTGTGTTGATGCAACATTGTATGGTTATAGACTATGCTTCTAAGTAACTTAAGGTGCATGTAAGAAACTATCCGACTCATGACTTGGAACTAGCGGCGGTTGTGTTTTCTTTGAATATTTGGAGACACTAGCTTTATGGTGTCTATGTGCATGTGTTCATCAATCATAAGAGCTTGCAATATGTGTTTATGCAAAAGGACTTGAACCTTCGATAAAGGAGATGGCTTTAGTTGTTTAAGGACTATGGTACGAGTGCATTGTACTATCTGATTAAAGCTAATGTGGTTGTCGATGCACTTAGTAGGTTGTCCATGGATAGTGTTTCCCATGTTGAATAGAGGTAAGAAGGAATTGGTTAAGGATGTGCATAGACTAGCCCATTTGGGTGTCCATTTGGTTGATTCAAATAATGGTGGCATTCTTATTCAAAATGGTTCAGAATCGTCTCTTGTGGTGGTTATTAAGTATAAACTAGATAATGATCCGATATTAGTTGAATTAAAGAAGATGGTTGATGAAAAAACCATTGAGGCTTTCTCCCAAAGGGGAGATTGCGTGTTTCGTTATCAAGGTCGGTTGTGTGTACCCAATGTTGATGGTCTAAGGGAAATGATATTAGATAAGGCCCATCTTTATTGGTATTTGATCCATCCAGGAACCACCAAGATATATTCTAATTTGAGAAAAGTGCATTGGTGGAATGGAATGAAGAGGGACATAGCGGATTATGTGGCAAGGTGTCCTAATTTTCAACAAGTGAAGGTCGAACATCAAAAACCTGGAGGTTTAGATCAAGATATTGAGAATCCTACTTGGAAGTGGGAAGATGTGAGTAAGGACTTTGTGACGGGTTTGCCACAAACTAAGAAACAACATGATTCTATTTGGTTTGTTGTGGGTCGAATGACTAAGTCATCATATTTTATACCGGTTAAGACTTCTTATAGTACCGAAGATTATGCTAAGTTGTATATTTGTGAGTTGATAAGGCTTCATGGCATTTATTGTCTATTATATCAGATCGAGGTACTCAATTCACTTTATATTTTTGGAAGTCATTTCAAAAGAGGTCTTGGTATGAAAGTTAAGTTAAGTACCTCTTTAAACCCCAAACTGATGGCCAAGACAAAAGAATTATTCAAATGTTGGAGGATCTATTAAGGGCATGTGTCATTGATTTCAAAAGAACTTGGGATGAGCATCTTCCATTAACTGAGTTTGCCTACAAATATAGTTATCACTCTAGCATCCAAATGGAGCCTTTTGAATATTTATATGGAAGAAGGTGAGTCTCATAAGAGAGATGTTGAAAATGGCTCAAAGTCGTAAAAATTCATAGTTGGACATTAGGAAAAGAGAACTTGAATTTGATGTGGATGATTGGGACTATTTGAAGGTTTCTCCCATGAAGGGTGTAATATATATTGGTAAGAAGGGGAAATTGATCCCTAGATATGTGGGACCCTATAAGATATTGAAACATATTGGCAAGGTGGAATATTAGTTAGAATTGTCATTTGAGTTGTTATGGTTCATCCGATGTTTCATGTATCAATGTTGAGGAAGTTTGTGGGTTATCCGAATTCTATTATGCCATTGGAAGATGTGAGCGTTGAAGAAAAGTTTACTTATGAGGAGGTTTAGGTGGTAATTCTAGACCGTCAAGTGAAGAGGTTAAGAAACAAAGAGGTTGCATCTATCAAGGTATTGTGGAGAAATCAACAAGTAGAGAGTTCTGCATAGGAAACGGAAGAGGACATGATGAAGTGATATCCATATCTATTTCCTTCCACTCAAGCTTAAGGTATTAGGTTGTTCTTGCTCAAGTCTCCTAAATTACTACATTCTAATTCTTCCTATGTCTTTCATATGCATGCATGTTCATGAAGATTGATTTTAAAGTCATGCTTTATGCTAAGTTTGAAAATCTCATGTTGTAGGCATTTTGATGTGTCATTGCATTCATATTGGGTTGCTAGTCCTTTTTTTGCATCCATTCTATGCTAGTTGAATCTCATTTGAGAATGAATGTGTAAGACATTAGAAAGACGGAAAAAACGAGGAACAAAGGATGAATCTCCACAAAATTTTAGTTTTTGGCACCATGCGATGACCACAAAGGCCATCACGGGCCGTGGTCCTCACCACGCTATATGGTGTGACACTGTGGTCAGGGTTCTGAAACTCAATCCTACAGGGAAGGGACCACTACAAAGGATCACATACCGTGGTGAGCACCACGAGATGTGGTTACCCCTTCCCGGAGACCCTCAGTAGATTTCCTAAGGTAGGAACCAGACCTTACCACTACGGGTCGTATAGCCTTTCATGAAATATGATGGATTCCGTGGTAGTCATTACTGTAGTCCTTCCTATAGGCCCTACACCACACCCTTGATTCAGGGATCGTGATGACCTCCACGGACCGTAAAGGTCTCCATGAAAGAAGTCCTAAAACTTTCCTGCAACCCCAAGAATCCAAGTTCAAGGAAACCACCATGGGGGACCACCACAGACCGTGGTGCCCTTCACGAGCCATGGTGGGTCTCATGGTGGGCAACCTCCCAATGTCTTTGTTCAAAAATCAAAACTCCCTCACCATGGAGGGGACCATGAACCGTGGTTCTTTTAACGATCTGTGGTGTTGGTCCATCTTAAGTTCCGAATTCTGTTTTAATGAGGGTTATTTTGGTGTTTTCCCTATATTTCCTCAATTAATATGAACGGTTTTGGGGACTAGATTTCTAACTATTAACTACCCTAAAGGTCTTGCAACTCTCCTACTCTCTTTATAATCCCTAAATCAAAAAAAAAATCTTCTCTCCCAAGTGTTTTGTTACGACCCAACCCCATAGGCCGTGACTAGTTCCCAAACTGGACACTCGTATACACACCTGTTATCTATAATCAATTAGTAACTAAATATGATATGGAACTTATATGGATGGAACATTGTCTCGAAATGGTCATATATATATATATATATATATATATATATATATATATATATATATATATATATCAAAGCCACTTATCTCCTGCGGGGATCATAACCATCAAAAGATAAAATTATACGTAAGCCGACAAGGCTGTCATAATGTGTGGGAACGTCCCAACTATACATACGCAAGCCGACAAGGCTGCCACTACACACCACATCCCAAAATATGTATATATGCAAGCCGACAAGGCTGCCACTACGAATGGGAACGTTCCAAAACATAGGTCATATAAACATAACTGAACACATATACACACAACCCACACATATGTCTATAGACCTCTAAGACTATCAACAGTATCATATGATGGGACAGGGCCCCGCCAACCCCAGGATAAACATATATATACATCAAAAGAGATATGTACCAAAAGTCTAGGCTCCGAGATAGTAGAGCATTCAAGACAGCTGAATAGAAGTCCTAAACTGGCGGATCACCAAAGTGAGTATCTACACCTGTGGGCATGAAACACATCCCCCCAAAGAAGGAGGGTTAGTACAAGATATGTACTGAGTATATAAAGCATGAAATATAATAAGAAAGATCATAACTTAAGTAGAGAGTCTAGGAGACAAGTATGATCAACAAGAACTCACTGCACTTGTGCCTTACGAAACAAATTATGATCAACAAGAACTCACTGCACTTGTTCCTTATGAAACAAATCATGCATATCATTATCATATACCATACTTGGTCCATTGTGATGACCCAACCCCATAGGCTATTATGGGTGCCCAAACTGGATACCCACGTATACTCCTGCCAACTGTAAGTAACTCTGTCTCCTACTTGACTCATAGTATACCAACAGATAAGAAAGCATACAAGCCGATAAGGCTGTTATATCATATGGAGTCATTCTGTAATAGGTATACTTGTGAGCCGACAAGGCTATCACGACAAGGGAACGCCCCAAAACACAATTCATGTAAGCACAACTGTATATACACATATACACAACCTATATACAGCTCATATACAACCTACATACATCTCATATACAACCCATATACATCTCATATACAGCCCATATACACCCCACATACATAACAATAGACCTCTAAAAGTAAAAGAAAAAAACAATAACATAAGGATGGACAGGGCCCCACCGTACCCGTGAACAAAAAAATATACATCAGGGCTTAGTACCACAATTAGGCTCCCGCACAAAGGAGCACTTTTGGACCGCTAGGTGGGACTCCTCTGCTAACGGATCCCCAAGCTGTGTAGCTGTACCTGCGGGCATAAATGCAGCCTCCCAAAGAAAGAGGGTCAGTACGATATATGTACTGAGTATGTAAAATATAACATAGCATATCTGAGATAGAGAAGCAGGGTATAAAATACCAAATCAGAAACCTATACCTATATCGTGTGAATTATAAAAGTATGCATGCTTAAGTTATACAATTTAGCCGGCCCTATCTGGGATCACGTGAATATACCTATAGGACAATCATAGGCCCGGCGCCATCACCACCTTATTACATCACATCATCATATTTATACATACGTACCCTGACCCTCTAGTGAGGGACTCAATGAGTTTTTCATGTCATTTCATAATCATGTCCTTGTGTAGCATACCCGGTCTTTTAGTGAGGGACTCGGTTGATAATGCAGTGAACTGCATATGAGAACATACCCTAGCTCAGGACTCAGTGATAGAAGGGTTACAGTATTCACGAGTAGAGTAGTGAGTAACTATATGCAATTTAAATCGTCATCAGAGACCCGATAGTATAAGAGGATTAAGCTATCGTCTGAGGACTTGAGTAGTAGTGTAGTCATCTTAGCTGCCCTCTAAATGCCATTAGGGGCTATATTAATTAGCATCTTGGGGGTCCTAGTCATGTACTAAAGTAATACTAGCCACCTATGAAACCGGAAGCACTTATCATCCTGTAGTCTTTAAGACTAGGAGTTTGTACATTCAATACTTTCTTAACGTATAGGAAGTTCAAGGAAAGTAGTTTAGCTACTTTGGAGTTCAACCTCCAGAAGTAAATATGAGACACTTAGGAGTGGAATTACCTTAGCAATCTCATCATCTTTTACTTATATCTACGACATGCCAAAAGAAGAGAAAAGACAGGTTTTACATACCTCTTACGGGTTACTCTTTATCCCGTTCGTCTCGTCTTCCTTTGAACCTAAGTAACATAAAAGAAACATTAATATTAACAACCCTTGGCTTTCCAGAACTTTAGGTTACACACGATTATTTATAGAACTCATCCCCTCACTCGCCTTTTCGACTAGTTCCTTAACTAGTTAAAGAGTTAACAAAATTCGGGCAGCGTCTCCCCTATAATGTGCCCTATCCAAATTTCCAATTATACTCCTAATACCTAAATACAACCAAAAAAAATAACCTGCAGTATATTTTTAAGAAATTCACATTAACAATATACAACATAAACTCCAAACGACTCGCTCGAAACTACGATACCAAAAGAGTGTTTCTAGTCTCAGTTTTGCAAAACCTTTAATTACATGAGATGGAGGGTCGGGTGGCTGAAAAAATCAGGAACCACACCTATTTTAAAACATGTTCCATCACCCTAACACACCATCACACGACCAGAATCAGCCCCCACATGCACAACGCCTCATTTCGACTACAATTTAACTATAACGATTCCAATTTAGTTTATTTCGAATGTCGAGCATTTCCACGACTTTATTACACTTAAAGAAGAATAAAAGGTGTGTAATACACCCTATAACAACACCATAAACTTCAAATTGGAAGGTAAGACCTTACCTTACCCAAAATTGGCCAAAACTCGCCAAAATTGCGCCTCAGAACTTCTCTAGCGCGATGTAAATGCCGTGGCTGCTTGCTATCTGTTTTGTGCTGCAACAAGCCATGGTTTTATACTAATAATACCTCCATATCATCGTGGTATACTCTAGATAATTAATTTACAGAATGAAATCAGGACTTACCTTATTTTTCCTCCTAGGCCGCCACTCTTTTCTCTCTAAGTTAGGGTTTGTTTTCTCCTTGCCTTGGCTGATTTTTTTGAGATAAAATTGAAGTATTAGTTATATATACATATATATAGGTGGTCCTAGGAGGTAAAACGTGTCATACCCTAAGGGTGACACATGTCCAGCCTCTATTAAGCCACCGCATACATGCTGCCAATTAGGGGCTGCCATGTGTCATCTCTTTTTCTCTTCCCCGTGGGTTCATAATTTCATCTTATCTCGAGAACCTATATAATCCCGAATACGTAATCTTGGTATATCCTCAAGTAGATTAGGTATTTAAGATTTCTAAGTTAGTGGCTTACGTAGGTAAATTGAGTCCTACGACTCATTACTTGGCCCCCAATTCTTTTCGAATTCTTATAACTCTATTTCCAACCTTCTCTACTATGGGGTATCACATTCTCCCTTTCTTAGAGTCGTTTGATAGTGTCGTAGCTTATACGGCTCTCATGATAATGTCTAAGGAACTTAAGAGACATTCCGAGTTTAAAATTCTGGGGTGTAACATCCTTCCCCTCTTTAGAACATTCATCCACGAATGTTAAATAAAACTTCCCTTAAGACTTTATACAGATTGTAGGGAGGTTCCTTTCTTTTGTGATAACACATATTTTCATCTACATAATTAATATACAAGTTTTCAGGAGTTAGAGTTACCTTTAGATATCGGGAAAAGGTACAGATACTTATGTTTCATGCCTTTTTCAGCTTCCCAGGTCATTTCTTCATGATTTCTATTCTACCACAGCACCTTCATAGAAGTTATGTCCTTAGTTTGCAATCTTCTAATCTGTTGATCCAGGATGGCGATTGGTTGCTCCTCATAGGCTAACTCCTCTGTGACTTGGATATCATTCACGGGATGTACTCGATACGGGTCACATATATACTTGCAAAGCATTGATACATGGAAGACTGGATGTACTGCTTCCAGGTCCACTAGTAAGTCTAGCTCATAGGCAACCTTGCCTATTCGGTGAAGGATCAAGTAAGGTCCAATATACCTCTGACTCAGCTTCCCTTTCTTGTCGAACCTTATTACTCGTTTCATAGGCGACACTTTTAAGAACACCCATTTGCCCATTTGGAACTCCACAGGTCAACATCGATTGTCTGCGTATGACTTTTGTCGACTCTGGGCAGCTAATAATCTCCCTCGAATAAGCTTTAGCTTTTCCACCGCCTGTTGGACCATATCTGGGCCTATCATTTGTGTTTTGCCAATCTCAAACCAACCAATAGGTGATCTGCACCTCCTGCCGTATAGAGCCTCATAAAGTGACATTCGTATGTTGGAGTGATAGCTGTTATTATAGGCAAACTCAATAAGTGGTATATATTCATCCTAGCTACCCTTGAAGTCAATTATGTAGGCCCGTAGCATATCCTCTAGCGTTTGAATAGTGCATTTGGCCTGTCCATCAGTCTAAGGATGGAATGCCGTGCTGAGGCTTACTTGTGTTCCTAAGCCTTTTTGAAATGACCGCCAAAAGTGGGTTGTGAACTGAGCTCCCCTATCCGAAATAATACATATGGGAACTCCGTGAAGTCGTACTATCTCTTTAATGTACAGTTTCGCATAGTCCTCAGTTGAGTATATGGTCCTGACTAGGAGGAAGTAGGCTGATTTTGTCAGCCTATCCATAATAACCCATATAGAATCTTACTTTCGGAGAGTGTAAGGTAAGACAGTAATGAAATCCATGTTAATCGCTTCCCATTTACAAGTTTGAATCTCCATCTCCTGTAGTAGCCTACCTGGTTTCTAATGTTCAACTTTAACTTATTGGTAGTTCGAGCATTGGGCTATGAACTTGGCTATATCTCTTTTCATACCATCCCACCAATACAAATATCTGAGGTCGTGATATATCTTGGATGACCCCATATAAATAAAATAATGGGAATGGTGTGCCTCTTCCAGTACTTGCTGTCATAGCCCTGCAACTTCTGGTATACAGACTCTGCCTCGATATCATAGTACTCCACCAGCCGTGATCTCTAATGGAGTCTTTTCTTTTTGGAGAGTCATATCCCTGTACTGGGTCAGAATAGGGTCCTGGTATTGACATTGCTTTATTTCTTCCATGAGCAAGGATTCATCAACCCCTCAAACAGAAACCCCGCCATCATCCGAACTAGCTAAGTGGACTCCAAGACTAGCAAGCTGGCAAATCTCATGGATCATCTTCTTTTGTACCGGTTTTACCTCTGCCAAACTACCTATTGACTTACGGCTGAGTGCATCTGCCACCATATTCTCTTTCCCTGGGTGGTATAAGATGTCGACATCATAGTTCTTCAGCAACTCCAGCTACCTTCTTTGACATAGATTTAGCTCTTTCTGTTTAAACATATAGTGGAGGCTTTTGTGATCTGTATAAATGTCAACATGTACACCATACAAGTAGTACCTCCATATTTTTAAGTCATGAATCACTGCTGCTAATTCCAATTCATGAGTTGGATAATTCTTTTCGTGTTTTCTGAGTTGTCGGGAGGCATAAGCTATAACCTTACCCTGTTGCATCAATACATATCCAAGCCCAATACCGGAAGCATCACAATAAATAACAAAGCCGTTTGGTCCTTGTAGAAGACTGAGAATAGGAGTCGTAGTCAACTTTTCTTTTAATAACTAGAAGCTTCGTTCGCAAGCATCAGTCCACTAGAATTTAGCCACTTTTTGAGTGAGCCTCGTTAAAGGCGCCGAAATAGAAGCAAATTTTTCCACGAACCTTCTGTAGTACCCTACTAACCCCAAAAAGCTACGTACCTCCGTAGGGGTTGTAGGTCTTGGCCAAGCTTTCACGGCCTCAATCTTTTACGTATCTACGCGAATACCATCAGTCCCAATAATATGTCCCAGAAAAGCAACTAAAGTTAACCAAAATTCACATTTAGAGAACTTAGTGTACAATTTTTGGTGTTGGAGTACTCCCAATACCACCCGCAAATGATCTATGTATTCCTTATCTAATCGTGAATAGACCAGAATATCATCGATAAATAAGATCACGAACAAATCTAGAAATGGTTTGAACACTCGGTTCATTAGATACATAAATATCATTGGAGCGTTTGTCAGCCCAAAAGACATCACCTTGAACTCATAGTGCCCGTACTGGGTCCTGAATGCGGTCTTTGGGATATCTGCCTCTCTTACTCACACCTGATGATAGCCTGACTGTAGGTCTATCTTCAAAAAGCACTTAGCACCCTACAGCTGGTCAAGCAAATCATCAATACTAGGGAGGGGATATTTGTTCTTAATTGTTACCTTGTTCAGCTGCCTGTATTCAATGCACATTCATAGCGATCCATCTTTCTTTTTAACAAACAGTACCGGCGCTCCCCATGGTGATGTGCTGGGCCTAATGAAGTCCTTTTCTAGCAAGTCTTTCAGTTGCTCCTTTATTTCTTTTAACTCCGCGGGTGCCATTCTATATGGGGGGATAGAGATAGGCTGAGTATCTAGTGGCACGTCTACAGTGAACTCTGTCTCCCATTCAGGAGGAAGACCTGGAGTTCATCCGGGAACATATTTGGGTATTTATTGACCACGAGCACTGACTGAAGAGTTGGCACCTCTACTTCCAAATTGTGCACGCAGACTAAATGATAAATATACCCCTTTCTGATCAGTTTCCTTGCTTTTAGGTATGAAATGAATCTACCCTTCGGCGATGCTGTGTTTCCTAACCACTCAATAATTGGTTCATATGGGAATTGAAACCGAACCACTTTATTTCTACAGTCTACGTTGGCATGACAAGAAGCTAACCAATCCATACCCATAATAACATCAAACTCCACCATATCTAACTCTATCAAATCAGCCAAGGTATGATGACTATATACATTTTTCGGGCAATTTCTATATACCTGTTTCACCACCATAGAGTCCCCTACTGGTGTAGCCACCTCAAATGATTCTATTAACTCAGGCTTAATTTCAATTTTACTAGCAACAAATGGAGATATTATGATAAATTAGAGCCTGGATCCATCAACGCATATACATCCTGAGAAAAGACTGATAATGTACCTGTTACCATATTTGGTGACGCCTCCTGGTCTTGTCTACTAGACAAGGCATATATGCGATTAGAAGGGCCGCCAGAATTGGAAACTCTACCACGGCCTGCTGGTATCTACATACCCTGCCCCATCGGGCGCATAGCTATAGAAGAAGAAGAACCCGCAACTGACCCAGTTGGCTTGGCCGCACCACCTGGAGTACCCTTAAATGGATATTTCCTTGAAATATGGCCTTGGCGGCCACAAGAAAAACAAGCACTTGTACTCCAGCGACATTCCCCAAAATAAAGTCTATTACAACGGAGACACTGGGTGTTAGCGGTCTTGACTGTTGAGAACTCTGATTCACCTGTGTACCTGAAATTCTGGAGCTTTGACCAGCCCCCTAATACCTGGTGCTCTCAAATCTCCCACCTGGAAACTGTAGAGGTGCACTCTAAGCTGGCTGGGAGGGATATCTACCAAACTGCTCGAACCGCCCTGTCACGACCCAACCCGGTAGGCCGCGACTGGGGTCCGACCTGGACCCCCCCTGTATATATATCTATCAGTTGCGGTCATATTGAACTATAGATAAACAATATCATATAACAAAGCCCCACTGGGCGACAACAATTTCATAAACCTATAGCCCTTTTCGTTTGTATCACAACATGATAGGGCACGCAAGCCGACAAGGCTGTCATAACATAATAACATATATTATATATCGTGTAGACCCAGTTGAATCAAACTGACATACACAACCCACATATACATGTCTGCAGACCTCTAAGATTATAAACGACAACATATGGCGGGACAAGGCCCCCGCTGTACCCCCGAATGGACAAAACAATTCTATACATCAGTGGAAAATACCAAAAACTAGGCCCCAATACAATGGAGCCTCTCCCAGCTGAGCTTCATAGAATTCTAAGGTGACGGACTCCCAAAACCTGTATTTGTACCTGCGGGCATGAACACAGCCCCTCAAGAAAGGGGGTCAGTACGACATATGCACTGAGTATGTAAAACATAACATGATACAATTGGAAGCATATCTGAAGTAGAGAAGTAGGGTATAAAATGTCAAATCAGGAACATGTAACAGTACTCTATAAATCATAAAAACATGCATGCTCAAATTTTCAATATAGCCGGCCCCGACAGGGGTTTGGTGAATCATATATGTAGTATCAGTATCAGGCCCCAGGCTATCATCATAGTATCAGTACTAGGCCCCAAGCCATCATCATAGTCTCAGTATCAGGCCCCAGGCCATCATATATATATATATACAGATGCCGACCCTCTAGCGAGGGACTCGGTGAACAACGCAGTGAATTGTACGAATCGGTTAACTGGCCCGTGACTCGGAGAAGAAGTGTAACAGTATACACGAGTAGAGTAGTGAGAAACCAAACACAGTTTAAATCATTATCCAAGACTCAACTATATAAGAGGACTAAGTTATTGTCTAAGAATTTGAGTAACAGTATAGTCATTCTAGCCGCCCTGTAAATGCCATTAGGGGCTACACTAATTATATCTCAAGGTTCCTAGATATATACCAAAGTAAGACTATTCACTTAAGAGTTCCAGAGAAACAGTTTGACTATTATAGGAATTCAATATTTAGAAGTAATTAAGAGATGTTTCAAAATGGAGTTACCTCGGAGTTCACATCAGATTCAACTTATAACTAAGTCAAGGACATGCCCAAAAGAAGAAAGAGAACAAGCTCTATATGGTCTGTACTTTCCTTCAGGTGATCTTCATATAATATTTCGTACTCGGCCCTTCATGGGACTCGGTGAACCACTATGGCATCTTAATCTCATTTTTGTATCAAATGCATCTCAATGAAAATGAGAGATAGCTTCCCATACATTACATTCTGACACATAGAAGCCCTACTAGGCAATACTTAATCTTCACAGGAACTTTAATACTGAGCAGTGGGTAGGGGTTATGAGGCGTACTTGGAATCCTGGGAATGGAATTATCCCCGCACTTCATAAACAATCCACTTAAGGCTAAACATTGCCAAAAGGAAAGAAAGATAGTTGTACGAACTTATACCAAAACATGCCAAGAGAAAGCTTTACATACCTTGTCTGAATTATTCCTTATCCTGCTTGCCTCGCCGTCCTTTGAACCTATTCAACATGAAAGTAGTATGAATATCAACGCCTTTTACTTTCCAGCACCCTAGGTTACATCTTATTATTAATGGATTCTATTTCCTTAGTCGTTTCCCCGACTAGTTCTGTTATTCGCTAAGGCGTCGATGAAAATTGGGCAGTACCTCCCCTATAATGTGCCCTATACAAATTTACAATTAGGTCCCTAAGACCTACATCCAACCAACAATAACAACCTGCATCAATTCAGACCAACAATATACAACATAAACTCCAAATGACTTATTCAAAAATACGGTAGCACAATAGGGCGTCTAGCCTTTATTTTGTAGCACCTTTCATTATACGCAACGAGGGGTCGTGTGGATTCAACTAGCAGCACCCTAACCCACATTAGAACATATTTAGGCCCTGCAACAACACATCAAACCCCTGCAGCAGCACCTCACACGAACAACACTATTCTTCGACGACAATTTAACTATAGCGATTCCAATTTAGTTTATTTCGAACGTCGAGCATTTCTACGACATTCTTAAACTTCCATCAGCATACAAGTGGTGTAATACACCATATAACCATACCATAAACTCCAATTTAAAATAAAAGGTCTTACCTTATGTTAAACTTGTCAAACTTGCCAAAACTATCCAAAATGTGAAATCTGGACAGCCCACTGTCTTATATTGTTTCTTAGTTTCGGAGGGGTAATTAAGGGAAACAGGATTTGTGTCCTCAATAAAAGTTATAGACATGTGTATCAAGGTCGCAAAAAATTTTGAATTACCCCTACAGCAATTTTGTACGAAATTATATGACCAAAACACCAACAGCAGTCCGTGTAAGATTTCCAAAACCAAAATCTGGGCAGTACCTCCTCTACACTTCATCACCCTTTTTCGAGCTGATACAAGTAAAACTGGATTTTGGAGTCTAAATTAAAGTTATATAACCATGAAATACCTTTCCAAAACATATTGAATAACCCGAAACGAAGATATACACAAGAAGTTATACCAATATTACTAACCACTGTCCCTTCCAAAAACGGGTTTGTTAACTAACGTTTTCTCTTTAAGTTTCTCTTAGTTTTCCAAGTGTAGGACTGAAAATATAGTTCCGTAAGCATCGTAATATACATATATACACCTCCACGTATTTTAGGAACGTCGTATATAATTAATTCACGGAGAGAAAATTAGAAAACTCACCTTTAAACTTCAAACGCCATGGCTGCCTCTCTATCTCTCTTTCTCACGTTTCTGTCCAATTTTTCCCAAGTGTACAGCTGAAGAAATGACTTCTTAGTCATCATAATATACATATATATATACATATATATATCTCCACGTGCTTGAAGAACACCGTAGCTAATTAATTCACGGAAGAAAATCAAGGAACTTACCTTAAACTTTCTCCAACCATGGCTGCCTCTTCTCACGTTTTTTTTCTCTATGTTTTGGACTGATTTTTGGCTAAGTATGCTGTACTTAGTCATTACATATATATCCACCCTTTTTTAAAAAGTGCCACATGGAAGCCCCTTGGGGGTGACACGTGGCAGCCCCTAGGACGCCACCTAGTTCATGCGGCCTATCACACGTCGCCATGTGGCAGTGGGGTCCACCCCCCCAAGCAGGCAGGTGAGTCACCTGCTTGCTTGTCACCTGCTTGCTTGAGGTGCTTGCTTGTCACCTGCTTGCTTGACTTTCGTAAGTTCAGAAACTAGTTTTTGCTCCCTCTCGTAGGTTCGTAATCTCGTCTTATTTTAAGAGCCTATGTAACCCATGCTACACAAGCTTGGTATGTACTCCAATAGCTTAAGTATGTAAGACTTCCAAGTTAGTAGCTTACGTAGCTAAATTGAGTTCTACGACTCATTATTTGGCCCCCAATTCCTTCCGGATTCTTATGATTCCATTTCCAACCTTCTCCACTATGGGGTATCACACTCTCCCTTCCTTAGGGTCATTTGATAGTGTCATAGCGTATCCGGCTCACATGATAATGTCTAAGGAACTTAGGAGACATTCTGAGCTTAAAAAAGGGTGGGGGGTAACACACCCGCTCCGAAATTCCCCCGGATAACCAATCGACCTAGCCCTTTTAGGCTGACATCTATCAAAACCTCTGTCGGGCAAACGCCTTCTATGTCACTCTTCTACCCCTTGGGCATATGCTTGTACCCGGGTAATATCTATGCCTGGCTGAGAAGCCATGGCTATACAACTATCAACCAAATAAAGGTCCAAGCCCATAACATAATGATACACCCTATCTGCCATATCAGCTACAACTGTGGGGGCATTCCTCGCCAATGAGTCAAACTCGAGGCTATAGTCTCGAATACTCCTGTCGTTCTACTTCAACTATAAGAATTTATCAACCCTAGCTCATCTCATTTCTGGAGGCAGAAAGTGACAAATAAAGGCTTCTCTTAATTCATCCCATTCAGCTGGAAGAGCACCCTTTCCCCTCTATAATTCCCAAGACTCATGCTAGTTAGCAGCCATATCACGCAGCCAATAGGAGGCCAATTCAACTGACTTAGTCTCCGAGGCCCTAATGATTCGCAGTGTACGTTGTATCTATCAAATGAATTCTTGTGGATCCTCTACAGATCTCGATCCATGAAATTATTAGGGATTACAGGCTAGGAAGTCATGGACCCTCAAGCTATCTTGTCTATTTGCATCATCTAGGACATGCCTCCGAGCCTGTCATGCCATCAGTCCAGTCAGCAACTGCACTGCATCTCTCATAGCTCTATCTTCTGCCCCGTGCTGTGAGACTGGAGGCTTCTGTACTGGAGGTTAAAGATCTACAACTGCTGCTGCCCTAAACTCCTCTAGGGGTGGCGGCGTAGTAGAGCTCGCCGACTGAAGTACCATCCTCAGCATAGACTGGGCATGGGCTCTAGTAACTCTCGGGGCCTGATTGGTTCCCCCACTGCTGACTTGCCCTTCTGGGCCATGGTCACTTTCATTGGAGGCATCACTGTAAATATATAGGTAGGTTAGTAAAGGGTCATCCTAAAAGCATAGCTCTATCACACGATCTAAGATAAGAAAGAAGTAACATCCTAAATGTCCTATAGCCTCCTGTTTATAGATGTGGTGCACAACACACCAATAAACAAGCCTCTACTAGACATGGTCAGTGGAAATTCCAAAGACGAACTGCTCTGATACCACTTTGTCATAACCCAACCCCGTAGGCCATTATGGGTGCCCAAACCGGATACCCACGTATACTCCTACCAACCATAAGTAACTATGTCTCCTACTTGACTCGTAGTATACCAACAGATAAGAAAGCATACAAGCCGACAAGGTTATTATATCATATAGGGTCATTCTGTAATAGGTACACTTGTGAGCCGACAAGGCTGTCATGACAAGGGAACACCCCAAAACACAGTTGATATAAGCATAACTGTACATACATATATACACAACCCATATACAGCTCATATACAACCTACATACATCTCATATACAACCCATATACATCTCATATACAGCCCATATACACCCCACATACATAACCATAGACCTCTAAGAGTAAAAGAAAATAACAGTAACATAAGGCAGGATAGGGCCCCCACCGTACCCGTAAACAAAAAGATATACATTAGGGTTTAGTACCACAATTAGGCTCCCGCACAAAGGATCACTTCTGGACCACTGGGTGGGACTCCTATGCAGACGGATCCCCAAGCTGTATATCTCTACCTGCGGGCATGAACGCACCCCCCGAAGAAAGGGGGTTAGTATAACATATGTACTGAGTATGTGCAACATAACATATCATATCTGAGATAGAGAAGCAGGGGATAAAATACCAAATTAGAAACCTATACTTGTATCATGTGAATCATAAAAGTATGCATGCTTAATTTATACAATATAGTTGGGTCTATCTGGGATCAGGTGAATATACCTGTAGGACCATCATAGGCCCAGCTCCATCACCACCTTATTACATCACATCATCATATATATACATACGTACCATGTCCCTCTAGTGAGGGACTCATTGAGTTTTTCATGTCATTGCATTATCATGTCCTTGTGTAGCGTACTCGGTCCTTTAGTGAGGGACTCAGTGGGTAATGCAGTGAACTGCGTACGAGAACATACCCTGGCCCGATACTTAGTGATAGAAGGTTTACAATATTCACGAGTAGAGTAGTGAGTAACTATATGCAATTTAAATCGTCATTAGAGACCCAATAGTATAAGAGGATTAAGCTATCGTCTGAGGACCCAAGTAGTAGTGTAGTCATCTTAGTTTCCCTCTAAATTCCATTAGGGTCTATATTAATTAGAATCTCGGGGATCCTAGGCATGTACTAAAGTAATACTAGCCACCAATGAAACTGGAAGCACTTATCATCTTGTAGTCTTTAAGACTAGGAGTCTATACATTCAATACTTTCTTAACGTATAGGAAGTTCAAGGAAAGTAGTTTATCTACTATGGAGTTCAACCTCCAGAAGTAAATATGAGACACTTAGGAGTGGAATCACCTTAGCAATTGCATCATCTTTTACTTATATCTACAATATGCCAAAAGAAGAGAAAAGATAGGCTTTACATACCTTTTACGGGTTAATCTTTATCCCGTTTATCTCGTCGTCCTTTGAACCTAAGTAACATAAAAGCAACACGAATATTAAAAAAACCTTTAATTACATGAGACGGAGGGTCCGGTGGATGAAACTAGAAGCACCCACACCTATTTTAAAACATGTTACAGCACCCTAAAACACCACCACACGACTAGCAGCAGCCCCCACACTCACAATGCCTCATTTCGACTACAATTTAACTATAACAATTCTAAATTAGTTTATTTCAAATGTCGAGCATTTCCACGACTTTATTACACTTACATCAGCATTCAAGATGTGTAATACACCCAATAAAAATACCATAAACTTCAAATTGGAAGAGAAGACCTTACCTTACCCGAAATTGGCCAAAACTCGACAGACTTGCACCTCGAAACTTCTCTAGCGCGATGTAAATGTCGTGGATGCTTGCTGTCCATTTTGTGCTGCACCAAGACATGGTTTTATACTAATAATACCTCCATATCATATTGGTATATTCTATATAATTAATTTACAGAACAAAATTGGGATTTACCTTATTTTTCCTCCTAGGCCGCCACTCTTTTCTCTCTAAGTTAGGGTTTGTTTTCTCATTGCCTTGGCTTATTTTTTTGAGATATAACTGAAGTATTAGTTATATATACATATATATAGGTGTTCCTAGGATGTGACACATGTCATCCCCTAAGGGTGACACATGTCCAGCCCCTATTGGGCCACCGCATACATGTTGCCAATTAGGGGCAGCCACGTGTCATCTCTTTTTCTCTTTCCTGTGAGTTTGTAATCTCGTCTTATCTCAAGAACCTATGTAATCCAATCTACGTAAGCTTGGTATATCCTCAAGTAGCTTAGGTATGTCATACTTCTAAGTTAGTGGCTTACGTAGGTAAATCGAGTCCTACGACTCATTACTTGGCCTCTAATTCCTTCGGGATTCTTATGACTCTATTTCCAACCTTCTCTACTATGGGGTATCACATTCTCCCTTCCTTAGAGTCGTTTGATAGTATTGTAGCTTATCCGGCTCTTATGATAATATCTAAGGAACTTAAGAGACATTCCGAGTTTAAAAGTCTGGGGTGTAACATCCATTATGGGACTCGGTGCCATAATCGTATCATCATATAATCATATCATCATATCATTGTATACATATACCATACCCGTCCCTCCAGTATGGGACTCAGTGAATAAAGTCATGTGCATATATACCGTACCCGATCCATCATGGGACTCGATAATAATATAGTAAAATTGTGCATGATAACATACCTGGTATGGGACTCGGTGAATAATACAATACAGTATGCATGAGTGGAATATCATGAGCAACCATATATAATTAGATTATCATCTGAGATTCAATAGAATAATCAAAATAAACCATCATTTGAAAATCAAGACCGTAGTCATCTCCAGTACCCTTCGAATATCATTATGAATTATACCAAATATGAATTATACTAAAATATGAAGGCTTGAATCCTACACATGCATCAATACATAATAATATAAGTTTTGGGAATCAAGAATTAGTCATCCTAGTGTCTCTAAGAAAAGGAGCTTCTTCAGAATTTATACATTCGTCGTCTGTTTGTTTCATATGGATCATGCCAAAAGAAATAAGGATATCTTTACATACCTTGAACTCTATCTAAATGTCCAACATATACTTCTCGAGCTCCTGGGGAGATGGTGTACTTAGATATCAAGGTCGTTTGTGTGTTTTTGATGTTGATGGCTTAAGAGAAATGATATTGTTTGAATCTCATTGTTTGCAGTATTCTATGCATTCAGATTCTGAAAAGATGTATAGAGATTTGAGGAAAGTGCATTGGTGGAATGGCATGAAGAAGGATATTGCAGAGTATGTGGCCAGCTATCCTAATTATCAAAAAGTGAAGGCTAAGATTATTGAATGTAAATGAGTTTAGCATTTTGAACATCTATTATGAGATTGAATAGAGAAGTCAAATTATTCTTTTAAATACATTCATTGAGATGAGATCATAACTATTTTAAAGAGAAGAGATAAGTTGAGAAGAGTTGAGTTTTGAGTTAAGCCCAAAGAGACTAAATGAGTTAATTGAGAAAAATATGCTCACTTGATTTATGAGCGAAAAAAATTGGGAATGGTATTAAGCACCGATTTGGTAAGATAATAGAACAACTCGAACCCTATAAATGACATAGCTTGCATAGGATAGGTTCACGTCGTTCATTTGAGTAACTCCTCATAGTCCCAAAAGAGGATTTTTATTGGATCCAGAGATGAGGTTGCGTCCCTTACCCCTGCACGGTATTGAACTCATGTTGTAATGACAATAGTTCATTGTATCATCACATGGCACATAAGTGATGGTTTTCAGTTAGAGAAACTCTCCAAGAAGTAAAGTATTATATTTTCATATACTAAGTTGCATTATTATTTCAGGTATGTTTAAAGCATTGTCTTTTGTTATATTGAATTCTTATTTGAGTTGACCTATTTTCAAAGTTGAGCTCTTAAGTTGGGTATCCTGATGTAAGTTCTTTCTTCCATTTTACATACTCGTACGTTTTATGTAATTACATCATTTGACCTCTATCATTTTATGATGTAGACACATGTGATAGAGATCCTCAATAGGTGCATCAATAAAGATTCAGCTTTCTACCCAGCTTTGGTGAGACCTCTTTGCATTTAGAGGCACTCTTGAGTCTTTACTTTTCAGTCATTAGTTATTAGATTGAGGTAGTTTTAGTCCTGTCCGGGTACCTATTTTCAGAGTCAGTATTCTAGAGGCTTCATAGACTAATTAGACAGTGTTTAGTTTATTTCCTTGAGTCTGTTTTGAAAACATTAAGTTAAATCGCATACATTATTATGTATTTGAGTTTTGATTATTTATGTTAAAGAGTAGTAAGTAGCATGTTTCATTGTGCTCATCTTAGTTAATTTATGAGTTAGAGTCTTTCACTGAGTGAGTTAGCCAGGCCAAGTGGTTAGCAATAGTTTTCGATTGCTAGCCACGCCCAAGATGTAAACTCGGGGTATGACAAACTTGTTATCAGAGACTAGAGTTCAAGAGTTTATTCTAGGGTGTCTATAAAGTTGAGACTAGTAGAGTCCTTCTTATCAGTGTGATGAAGTGTGCCACATCTATACTAAGGAGGCTATAGTACTTTAGGAATAGTTTCAATTCTTTCATATTCCACCTTGTGCTATGGAGTTTAACTCTATGAAATCTTCTTCTAATTCATATGTTTCACGCTATCAGATCGTGCCTTTGAAGAGAACTTTGAGCCAGAGAAACATTGTTGAGGAAAATATTCCACAAACATCTATAATGCAGACCCAGAATCAAGCTTGAGTTGTCGAGGGTGAAAATGTTATAGGGAATGGGACTCAAGAGCCCAACAGACTACACAGCCAACAAAGACTTCAGAGGTTGAATTTAGGGGAGCTATCTCTATGGTCACCTAACTAATGGTTGTACATACTGGTCATCAGAATACCCAGTCCCGTTCTCTATGTCATACTTTAAACTAGGGGAGGTGTGACTAGAACTCGATACCTTATTCAACTGAGTTAGCCACTGAAACTACTAATTGATTCAACTACGAGCCCAGAAGGTCGGTCAGCATAACATCTAAAATACAAAGTCCAAACCATTAAGATCATAACCTGAATAATGGAAAGTCATATAGATGAACGTAGAAAAGCCAAAAAAATAAAATACTAGCTAGCTGACCAGGCCACAATGGAAGAGGTACATACATACATACATACATACATATATAAAAGGCCTAGACTATGGGGTTGGAAACTGGAAGCTGTAGAAAGAAACCCAAAATAGTGTGTCCACAACAGCCACTAAAAGTGATAAGCATTGGTGAGGACAAGGCCCCAACTATACCCAAACTGTAAACCAAAAGTAAACATCTTATGATAGCTTCAGGAAGAGGTGGAGCTTACCAACTCACAGTTGAACCCCGAATCCTAGTGAAGGGGTCGATCAAAATACCTACCAGGACCTACACGCACAAAATAAAAATGCAACATCCCTAGATAATGGGATGTCAGTACGAATAAAAATGTACTAGTATGTAAGGTAGAAAGTAGAACCATAAATAGTGTTTTTAAAAGGGGTAATAGAGATACCACCTGATATTGAAACTCTGATGGCCTCCATGACCGACATCTAACCTCATAGTAATCAAATATGCATGATATGCTCGTGTAGTCATATATATGTATAAATATATATACATACACACACAGACACACATATATATATATATATATATATATATATGACATACCCAACCAAATGCTAGCAATGCCAGTCTCTTCTGGAAGTGAACCGACATCATATTTGCCAACCTGTGGCCATTTGTACAATATACATAATCTTCTGGGAATATAGGCCCCTTACCTTCGATTTTAACTAAGATACCATGCATAACATGCCATGTATGATATGAACTTTGAATGTACATATTAGGCCATAACAAGAACTTATCCAATCTTGGCTCATTAGTACTCTTATTCTCATAATCACTTTTGTATAACATGCAAATACCTTGTGGAAACTCATATATTTTACAAATAAGCTTAAAAACTTAACTTGGCCTTCAGAAAGATAACTTAACCCTGAAGATATTCATAAGTAGCTTCAGGTGGTTCACTTAGTTCTTATACATGATTCCTTGATACTTAGTAAAAGAAAATATTTTCAAAATCAAGTGTTTTAGTAGTTTAAAAATAAAAAATTATATTTGAGATTTTGGAAATCGACATGTTACTTTAAAGTTTTTAAAATACACTTTAACAAGGAAGAAGGATGGATCACAAATACTAAATTCCTTTCATATTATTTTTTTGTAACACCACCCAATGACGAATAATAATTCATACATATGAACATATAGTCAAGAAAGCCGACAAAATGACATATATAGATGTTGAATATCCTATTTAACCGAACTAGGAGAATATCAACCTAATATCATCATGAAAATACTTTAGATGTGATCTCAATACCTTTCACAGAATGTCTTTCTAACAATAGAATAGTAAAATACAATATTTGACGTTTTAGAAATTTCCCAAAATTCATGATAAAAGGAAGGACAAAGTTTAGCCTTAATATACCTTCCAACCGAAGCCTCAAAGGTGTCTATATGAAACTAGACCAACCTATCAAAACATAATAATTGGTAGAATCAACAAGGTTTTGAGAACGAGCCATGGACATTTAGTAAGGTATTAATGTTACACTCGCGACCAAAAAACTCCAAAGAATAAAATTAGGCCAATAACAATAAGAAATTGCATATAAATCCAACAAAAATATGCTAACCACATCTCAAAGAAGCGACGAGCTCTCGAGGCACTATTTCTAGGTGTACTTCACATTGTTTGATCAAACAACCTTCTTACATGACTCCAATAAGAACCAAACAAAGCTCCAGCCCCTCAATACTTTAACACCATTAATATACAACAATAATAATCAAACACAATAATCCATAGGGGATGCCCGTCACAACAATATTCAAAACAACACTTTGTGGCTCAAAAAATCTATAAAAATGATACTAGAACACAATATCATGAAGGAAGGTTGTAGGGAAATGATTTCATTGACAAAAACCTTTGAAATACAAAGATAAACAATCTGCCTCTTTTAAGTAACAACAAACAAAGTGAAAATCAACAAGAAACTACTACAAATCATCGGTAACTACAACTTTTCGTAACAAGAAGCTTAGAATCTCAATCAACAAATAGATAAGTGTATGAGATCCTTACCTTGCCAATATCTATCCATAACTACTGCCAAATACACAATAAACACCTGTTATCTTCCTATAACAACATCAATGAAGATATTCTATAAAATCGATGGGGCTAACTATACCAAAATGGCAAGCTCGCTATGTAGAGCAAATTCTATTAAACTTACGAGTTGAAAGAATCAGTATTCATGGAGAATTCAGGGACTTTCCTTTTGATTTTTTTGGTGAATTTTTTTTATTTTTCTAAGTCAAAACAAAGCCAATATAACTTATATAAAGTTAAACTGACATAGAAATTAGAGGCCTACCTTACTCATAAAACATCCTTCCTAATATGTTAAGAAGCTTAATCTTATTCCAAAAGTATAAGTTAATTCAAACGTTCAAATGAGAGGGGTGTTACACGAGGCATTTCTTTAACTTGAACTTATTTAAGGGCATCCTTGACCTATAACTTAAGTGTAACTCTTTTATATTGCCACCCCTTTGTAACCTTATTCTCTCAAAGTGATACACCAAGTCATACAAACCTCATACACTCATGCCATGCTACGTATATTATGTAAAAGAAACACGGGGTCTCACATTCCCCCCCCCCCATCAATGTCTGTAAATGGATCCAAACAATTTCTTCTCTCAGCTTTTGGAATTCCCTCTCATAGTATGTGGTCCATTGAAACTTAGCATCTTTCTGAGTGAACTTTGTTAAGGGTGCTGAAAGTGAAAAAAACCTGACATAAATATTTTATAATACTCTGCTAACCCTCAGAAAGCTTCAGACTTGCCAGGTTCGTGGGTCTAGGCCAAGTCTTCACGACCTCAATCCTCTATAATTCAATCTGAATACCAGCATCTAATGTAATATGGCCCCTAAAAAACCACTGAACACAACTAGAACTCATACTTTGAGATTGCTTAGCTTATAAACCCAATCCTTAGAGTAACTGAAGCACTACTTGGAGATGATCTTTATGTTTTGCCTCTAAATAAGAATGTACCAGAATATCATTAATTAATAAAATGACGAACAAGTATAAAATGGCTTGGATATAATATTCATCAGGTTCATAAATATTGTTGGGCATTTGTCAATCCAAAAGACATTACAAGAAAATCAAAATAGCTATAAATAAGCCTGAAGGTTGTCCTTGGAATATTACTCTCTCAAACAACTACCTGGTGGTACCCTAAATGTAAATCAATCTTTGGGAAGCATTCGATATCATATAGTTGGTAAAAATATACCAACCCTTTGTAGTAGATATTTGTTCTTTATAGTCAGCATATTCATTTTTTGATAATCTCTACACATCTACAATAAGTCATCTTTCCTTTCCACAAATAACGTTGGTGCACTGCATAGTGATACACAAGGCCTGACAAAGCCCTTATCTAATATATTTTTCAGTTGTTCTTTCAATTCCTTCAATTTTGTTGGTAAAATTCTATATGGTGGAATTGATATCATCTAGGCATCAGATAATGTATCAATAGAAAAAAATTAATCTCCCATTCTTGGGGAATACCAAGAATCTCACCTGAAAATACATCTAGAAACTTATTAACTACTAGAATAAACTGAAGAGTCGGTGGCTTAGAATTAATATTTAAAACTCACTTCAACAGTATGATAAATACAGCCTTTGGAAACTATTTCTTTGTCTAAAGATTGGAAATCAACTTGCCATTCAATGTTGCCACATTAGCCAGCCATTCTCGTACTACTTCTCTTGGGAACTGAAATCTAATAGTCTTTTCTTAGAATTCGACATTGTCATAACAAGGTGCCAGATAATCCATACCTATATTAATAACAAAGTCGAGCATCTCTAGCGCTATAAGGTCTACAAATTTCTGACGACCTAAAATTTCTACCGTAAAACCATGATAAATCCTCTTGAGCATAAGTATTCAATAAGATAATAAATACAAAGCACCATTTAGATTTCATAGGTACTTATAACTTTTGTCTATAGCATGATCTATTAATTGAAAGAAATATTACCATTCTTAAATGCCCTGTAGCCTTTTAATTATAAATGTTGTGCATAACACACCCACAAACAAGACTCTACGAGACACGGCTTACGGATACCCTGAGATGTGAACTACTCTGATACCAAGTTTGTCACACCTCAAACTAGGGGAGGCATGACTGGCACTCAATACCTTATTTAAGCGAGTTAGCCAGGGCCCAGAAGGTCGGGTTGCATAACATCTATAATACAATGCCTGGACCATTAAGTTCATAACCTGAATAAGCAATTCATATAGACAAACTTAGACAAGCCAAAAAAATAATAAAAATACTATCTAGCTGCTAAGGCCACAACTAAAGACATATTACATACATCTATACATATACATGCCCAGCCATGGGACAGGAGGTTGGAAGAGGTAGAAAGAAAGCCAGAATATTATGTCCACAATAGCCTCTAAAAGTGTCATAAGCACTGGTCAAGACAAGTCCCTGACTATACCCAAACTATATAATAAAATTAAACATCCTATAAAGCTCCAGGAAGAGGTAGATCTTACCAACTCACATTTGAACCCCAAATCCTAGTAAAGGGGTCAATTAGAATCCCTACCAGGACATGCACGCATGAAATAAAAATGCAGTGTCACCAAGCAATGAGAATTCTGTACGAATAAAAATAAACTGATATGTAAGGCAAAATGTAGAATAATAAATAGTTGTTGTAAAAAGAGTATAGATATACCACCTCAAACTGAAACTCGAATAGTCTCCATGACCAACATATAACCTCATAGTATTCAAATATGCATGGTATGCTCGTGTAGTCATATGTCATGAATACATATATATATTGATGCAAATGCATGATATTCCCAGCCAAATTCTAGCAATGGAGGTCTTTTTTATAGAGAATTGGCATTATATTTGCCAACCTATGGCCTTTTGTACAATATGCATAGTCTTCTGTGCAAATAGGCCCCTTACCTCATGTTATAGCTCAGAGTCCATGCATAACACGCCATGTATGATATGAACTTTGAATGCACATATTAGGCCATAATAATAACTTAGCCAATCTTGACTCATTAGTACTCTTGTTCTCATAATCTCATAATCACTTCCGTATAACATGCAAATGTCTTGTGGAACCTCATATGTTTTTCAAATAATCTTGAAAACTTAACTCAATTTATGAAATATAACTTAACCCTAAAGATGTACATAAGGAGCTACAGATGGTTTACTTAGTTCTTATACCTGATACCTTGATAATTAGTAAAAGAAAGTATTTTCAAAAATCAAGTGTTTAAGTAGTTTTAAAAAAAATCTATTTAATATTTTTTGAAATCGACATGTTACATTAAATATTTTAAAATGCACTTTAACAAGGAAGAAGGACTAATCGCAAATACTAAATGCCTTTCACAATATTTTTAAGTCATACCTCCAAATGACGAATAAGAATTCATACATATGGAAATATAATCAAGAAAGCCGACAAAATGACATCTATAGATACCGAGTATACTATTTAACCAAACAAGTGGAATATAAACCTAATAGCATCATGAAAATAGTTAAGATGCGATCCCACTACCTTGACCATATGGTTCCTACTACATATAGAAGCATAACATGCATGAATCCAATTCATACTGAGAACAATATCAAAATTGGTCATATCAAGTTCTACAAGATCAACTAAAGTGATTTTATGAAAAATTGAAACTGGACAATTTCTGTAGACTCTTTTAGCCACAACTGAATCACTAATAGGGGTATAGACCAAAAAAGATCTAACAAGATCTCGGGACTAACAATAAATCTCATAGAAAGATAAGGAGGAACAAATGATAGAGTAGAACTGGATCTAACAATGCATATACATCAAAGTCGAAGACTTTCAACATACTTGTGACCACGTCGGGAGACTCTTCCACCTCTTGCCTAGCTAGAAGGGCATAGAACCTATTTTGGCGTAGGCCACTACCTTGTGGAGCTTCTCCACCTTGATTATTTTGACCTTGGGGACTCCCTTCTCTCCCCTTATTAGGGAATTCAGAGATCTTGTTCCCCATTTTACCGCACCCAAAGGATGCACCAGTATAAGGCAAGCATTTACCTCCATGGTTTCTCCCACACTTAGTACACTTAATATGAGTACTGGATTTAGGTTGTAAAAAACCATTACAACCACTGGATTTAAATTGCAAAAACCCTCCTTCAAATCGAGCCCTCTTGGATACCCTCACCTTCCTCTCCTTAAGCTTCTCCCCTTTAATTTTTTCAGCATGTGTCATTAGCCTAGAGATATCCTTCTCATTAATGAGCATAGCAATTTGGCATTTTTCACCACCAAGTCCGACACACCTGAAATAAACTTACTCATTTGGTCACGAGAGTCAGTTACTACAAAAGGAGCACACTTGGATAACTTTGTAAACTTGAGGGAATATTCCCTTACACTCATGTTTCCTTTCTTGAGATTGATAAATTCCAACACTTTCATCTCCCTCAACTCAAGTGGAAAGAAGGAGTCAAGAAATGTGACCTTGAAATTTTCCCAACCTATGGGACCTTCTCCAACCCTTTCTGCTTTCCGTTGATTGTACCACACTTGAGCAACACCTTTGAGTTGGTAGGCCACCAATTCCTCCTTCTGTTCCAAAGACACTCCCATAATAGTGACAATCTTATACACTTCATCAACAAAGTCTTGGGGATCCTCATGAACCTTTGATCCATGAAACTCGAGAGGGTTTACCATTTAGAAGTCTCTAACCCTTGAAATAGGTGTAGACACATTTAGGGGAGCAACTACTCATTGGTTCACTTGAGTAGTCATGGGCTTGAGCGACAGCTTGAAAAATGGCTTGAAACTCCACATGAGACACTTGTTCATTCAAAGGGTCATTTGAAGTTTGTTTATCCTCCTCAATATTCATTTGGATGCAGTATCTTCGTGGAGGCATGATTCTGTAATTCGCAAAGAAAAAGCGTTAGAGGAGAAATTCTTAGAGTTAAACTATATAGCACAATGAGAACATGAAATAAGTTATATTTTTCCTAAAAATGCCGCATAGCCTCCTATTCATAGATGTATTGCGCTTCACACCAATGAAAAAGACTCTACTCAAACTGGCATGTTAGACTCCCTAGGATACTTTAAACCTTGTGCTCTGATACCAAGTTTTTCATAACCCAAGCTAGACCCTAGGTGCGACACTGCGATTAGAAATCCCAGAGGACCCAACCAAACCTCTTAGCATATCATTAATGAGCATACATAAGGTAAATAAGTAGATAAGCTAAATCATAGACATGGAAGCATAGTCTCAATAAATGGCATAAGTCTCAAAATGAGAAATGTAAGACAACATAGACTCTCAACATCTAACATGCCTCTACTAACTAGATGGGGGCATAAGATAAGTTCCTATCTCATCTATGATGACATAAGAGTAATAAAGTAATCAACTGGTAAAATGAAATAAGAGTCATGTCCTCGAACTGTGAGGACTCACCAATAGCACACATAATAGCTCTAGCCATGAACGGGAGAGTAAAAGTAATCGCCGGATCCTACATTATGATACAATGTAGAAAAAGTATGCATTAGTACATGGAATACATTAAGTATCTGAGAAGTATTCATGAGAAATAAATATTGGACATAATCAATATGAATCATGAGATCCAAGACCAATATCTTAAAACATGAGTAAAACCATGAAAGCATTAAAATATTTAACTCATTGGTTAATGCATCCAAAATATCATCATCATTAGAACTTCATAACTTTACTTTAACTAGTGTGGGATAGGACCTTTAATGTGCGAGCTATTACATGGAATCCGATGATCCCCACATCGACAAGGGGGGAGGCTACTTGACAAGGTAGACTCCGTCCAATATTATCATCATTAAGCGCTATATGTGGATCCACTAGCTAGGTCATATTGGAAAACCTACAGTGGCAATGTAGTTTATGAGACTAGAGGTTGCTACTAAGGCTTAGGTTGAGTCCTCATCTCAAAGTCCTTTCGATGCTAAGTTAATATCCCACGGAATACATATCATAGCACAATCATAAATCATACTTGGCATAGATCATAAGCCGTTCATCATCATACTTCATAGAAAATTGTTCAGAAGTATAGCTCATTGTCATGTGATTCTTGTAATGTGGGTGTAGGCCTTCTATAATTACGAATCTTTTTTCATAGAAACATCATTAGGGTCATAATTCACCCTCATTCATCATCTTGATTGAAACATCATAGAACATCATTCATAACCTTTCATGAGTCATTCATAAACCTTGAAAATATTTCATATTGCTTTACTTAAAATCACTTGGCATTCATGATCATATCTTATACTTGAAATTAGGGTAGAAACATGAATACATGATTAATTTACTTGAAAATAATGAAATTAGATTGAAAACATGCATAATCATATGCTTTATATCAGCCCATACTTAATTAAAATAAATAATATTAATTGAATGCATAGTTTAATCAATAGTGGTAGAATATATCATGAATAAGAAGACCTAGTGCATTCATCATAAAATTAGGGCTTTCTGAATAGTAATCATAGAGAAATTTGGGGGGAAGCTTGGGAATCCATGGATTAAAGGTACCGATGGATGAATTCCCACATACATTAATCTTTAAAATCCCTAACTTGAAGAAATTGAAGCTTGATCTTAAAGAAAATGGTTAGAATTTATCTAAGGAAGAAGGAAACTCTTGAGAGGAGATTTTGATTTGGAGTGTAGGGGTGAGAATGAGAGGGTTAGAAAAGCTTAGGGTAGTTAATAGGTTAGAATAGAGTCCCAAAAACCATTCACATTCATTAATGAAACTACAAAAAATGACCAAAATACCCCCAACTTAAAATTAGAATCGCACCTGGATGGGGGGACCTACCACAGTCAGTGAACATTACCACGACCCGAGGTGGTGGGGTGTGGTGTTGGTCTTAAGCTTCTGGAAAAAGGCCTTTTAAGGGTTACCCTTCACGAGACCCACCATGATCTATTATGGGTATTATGGCCTATGATGTTCGTCCGAAATGAGGGACTCGAACTAGGATTTGAGGGTCTAAGAGGGGTGTCCACCACGAATGGCACCACGGCTCGTGGTGCTCACCACGGACCATGGTCCTTTTTATGAACCCCTACCCTACACACCTGAGTTTTAGAACTTTCATCACGGTGTCCAATATGGCCCATATTGTGTTTGACGGTCTGTGAACCTTGCCCGTGGAGATCACTTGTGCATAACCTGAGATTTTTCTGAGAAACTTCTTTTGGACCTTGCTTTTATGACTTCTCAACTTCCAAGGTCGTACAGAGCTACTTTTCAAAGATTGATATTCAATCGGGTTATCATCAACTCCGAGTAAGGGAATGTGACATTTCGAAGACAGCTTTCAGAACTTGGTATGTTCACTTTGAATTCTTGGTTATGTGTTTTGGATTAACGAATGCCCCTGCAACTTTTATGGATTTTATCAATAGGATATTCAAGCAGTATTTGGATATGTTTGTTATTATGTTTATTGATGATATTCTGATCTACTCACGGAGTGAGGAGCAGCATGCCGATCATTTGAGGATTGTCTTGCAAATTCTCAAGGAGAGTCAATTGTTTTCTAAGTTTAGCAAGTGTGAATTTTGGTTGAGTTCAGTTGCTTTACTTGACCACATTTTCTTCGGTGAAGGCATCATGGTGGATCCTAAGGAGATCGAAGCAGTTAAGAATTGGCCTAGACCGTTGTCCCCTTCCGATATTCAAAGTTTCTTGGGCTTAGCTGGTTATTATAGATGGTTTGTGTAAGGTTTCTCTTCCATTGCATCACCCTTGAATACTCTAACTCAAAATAAGGTGAAATTTTAATGGTCAGAGGCATGTGAGAAGATTTTTCAAGAGTTGAAATATAGGCTTCATTTTGCACCGGTGTTGACTTTGCCATAAGGTTTCGATGGGTTCGTTGTCTATTGTGATTCTTCAAGAGTTGGTCTTGGTTGTGTGCTAATGTAGAATGGTAATGTGATAGCCTATTCTTCTAGTCAACTCAAGGTTCACAAAAAAAACTACCCAACCCACGATGTTATACACTGTACTTTGGTACCTTGGAATGCTTCTTAAGCTTCTTAAGTTAATGGAAAAGCTCTTAAGTTTATTAGAAGTCTTCATGTGAGTGGGATAATCTATAATGCTATCAAACAACTCTAAGGAGGGGAGAATGAGATACCCTAATAATAGGAAAGATTGGGAATAGGGTTATAAGAATTCGGAAGGAGTTGGAGGCCAAGTAATGGGTCGTAGGACTCGACTTACTCATGTACGCCACCGACTTGGACGTCTTACATAACTAAGCTACTTGAGTGCACGTCGAACTTAAGTAGCAAGAGATTCATAGGCTCTTAAAGTGAAATGAGATTATGAACCCACGGAAGAGAAATAAGGATACGTAGTACCTAATGGAAACAAGTAGGTGATGCACCTACTTGGACTAAGTAGGTTATAAAGCTAGTTGGACCAAGTAGGTGACACACCTACTTGAGGTGGTCCCACGCTGCCATGTGGCGACTTTGGATTGGATGAATGAATGAGGTGGCACCCTATGGGGATACCACATGTCACCTCCTAAGTACATGTATATACATGTGTCTTAAGTCTGAATTTCTCACAAAACAGCCTTGAACTTAAAGGAAAAGAAAAGGAAACCCTAGGAGGCTAAGAGAGAGGGGCGACGGCTTGGCCACAGTGAAAGGTAAGCCCCGATTTATTTCCATGAATTAATTATCTAGGATATACCATGATGATATGAAGGTGTTAATAATGTAAAGTTATGGTTTGGAGAAGCACAAAATGGATAGCAAATAGCCACAACATTTCAGCCACAATTAAGGAACTTCCGAGGCGAGTTTTGGCAAGCTTTGGCCAATTTCGGGTAAGGTAAGGTTTTTTCTTTAAATTTGGAGTTTATGGTATTTTTATGGAGTGTATTACACGTATTATATGTGGCTGGAAGTATAAAAATTGCACAAGGATGCTTGACGTTAGAAACAAACTAAGCTAAGGTCGTTATAGTTAAATCGAAGTCGAGTAGTGTGTTGTGGTTGTTGTGCTGCGCTTGAAGGCGGTTTTATTGTGTGTTTCAGGGATGGAAAGTGTTCAAAAATGGGTGTGGGAGCTTCTGGTTTCAGAACACGACCCCCCGTTACGTATGGTTAAAGGTTTTATGAAATAGAGATTAAAAACCCTCTTTTGGTATCGTAGTTTTGAGCGGGCTGTTTGGGACTTGCTTTGGGAAATGTTACAGTGGTATGGTAGTGTATTGGCTGCTGTTTAGTGTGGGTAATATGGATGCTAAGGTTATAATTTGGATAGGGCAAGTTATAGGGGACATGCTGCCCAAATTCTGTTAACTTCTAACTAACTAATAGACTAGTTGAGACTAGTCGAGAAAGGTGAATAAGGAATTGGTTCCTATGGGTAATTGGTGGTAGAATTACAAGCTGGAAAGTTGAAGGTCACTAACCTTACTTTCATGTTAAATAGGTTCAAGAGACGACGAGGCGAACGTGTTAAGAGTAATCCGTAAGAGGTATGTAAAGCTAACGTTTCCTTCTTTTGGCATGTTTTTGGCATAAGTATGTAAATCTTATTCCTTCTCTTGGCATGTTTTTAAATAAGTATGAAAAGCTAATCT
Organism: Solanum dulcamara; assembly: GCF_947179165.1. Lineage (NCBI taxonomy): Eukaryota > Viridiplantae > Streptophyta > Magnoliopsida > Solanales > Solanaceae > Solanum > Solanum dulcamara. The sequence goes on along the minus strand of NC_077237.1, from coordinate 50,762,010 downwards.
TTCTTTTGGCAGGGTCTTTATCAAACAAATATATGAATTTTATATGATTCCAAGGAAGTTCCTGTTCCTAGAGCCACTAGGATGGCCAATTTCTTAATTTCCAAAAGATATTTTATTACGCTTGGATACGAGTATATGATTCCAGAAGTTCTATTTTGATATAATCCATAGTGACTTTCAAAAGGTACTTGATATGACTCGTCTTGATTTTGAATGATAGCTCATTTTGATTATTCCATCGAGTCTCAAATATGATTTAAATTGCATATAGTTTCTCACTACTCCACTCGTGGATGCCTCAATTCTTCCTTTATTGAGCCCGGGCCAGGTTTGTTATCGTGCATACCTCTCTGCATTATTCGTTGTGACCCAACGTGAGGGGGCAGGTACGACCTGTACATGGGATTTGTGGAGTTATGATGTGCCATGTACACATATGATATGATATGATCTGATATGACCACCTGATATGATATGATTTGTTATAGAGATATTCCCTACTCTAGATGTATGTTGTGTTGTGGCACCAGTGATGGGGTGGCGACCACCTTTTTTTTACCGAGTCCCATAATGGGGTCGGATATGGCATATGTTTTTCTGCATGCACTATCTGTGTTTATAATAAACATTATGATATTCTGGATATTTTGCTCATTTTTGCACATTCTGTTCTGGTAATGACTTTACTTATTACAGTCCGTGCTTTACATATTCAGTACATTTTTCGTACTGACCCCCCTTTCTTTGGGGGGCTACGTTACATGCCCGTAGGTAAAGACGCTCGGTTTGCTAATCCGCTCACTTAAGACATCCACCCTGTTGGTTGGCAGTGTTCCTTTGTCCAGAGCCCTATTTTGGTACTAACTTTTCTGTTGTACATTTGTACATATTGGTTAAGGGTACGACGGGGCCCTATCCCATTATATGATTATGTTATCATTCTGTAGAGGTCTGTAGACTTGTGTTGTGGGTTCTGTATAGGTATTTTGGGCTTATGTTCAGTGACGTCCTTCGTGTGCCACATCTATTTTCGTGCGCTCTCTAGCGATATATTTTGATTTCCTCATTTGTTTATTCTACTAACATACTCAGTGGGGCTAAGGATACGTATGGGTGCCTAAATTAGGCATCAATCATGACTTACAGAGTTGGGTCGTGACACACGACTTAGAGTTAGCAGTTGTCGTATTTGCATTGAAGTTGTAGAGACACTATTTGTATTGTGTCCATATGGATGTATTCACCAATCAAAATAGTTTCCAAATGTGTTCACTCAAAAATATTTGAATCTTCGACAAAAGAGGTGGCTTGAATTGTTGAAGGATTATGACATGAGTATGTTATACCATCCGGATAAAGAGAATGTGATTGTCGATGCTCTTAGTAGATTGTCCATGAATAGTGTTACCCTTATTGAGGATGAGAAGAATGAGTTAGTTCTGGATGTTCATAGATTGGCTCATTTGGATGTTCGGTTGGTTGACTCTGAGGGCGGTAGTGTTATTGTGCAAAATGGCTCAAAATCATATTTTGTGGCGGATGTTAAGGTCAAGCAAGATAGTGATCCTACTTTGGTTGAGTTGAAGAAGGCGGTTGCCGAAACATCTATTGAGTATTTCTCCTAAGGGGGAGATAGTGTTTTGAGACATCAAGGCCGATTATATATTCCCGATGTTGATATTTTAAGGGAATGATATTGTCCGAGGCTCATAGCTCACACTATTTTATTCATTCGGGTTCCATAAAGATGTATTGTGATTTGAGGAAAGTGTATTGGTAGAATGGCATGAAAAGGGATACTGTAGAATTCATGGCTAAATGCCCAAATTGTCAACAAGTGAAAGTTGAGCATAAAAAATTGGAAGGTTTAGCTCAAGATATTGAGATTTCTACATGGAAGTGGGAAGCTATGAATATGGAATTCATTATAGTTTTGCCTCGTACTCAAAGGCAATATGATTGATTTGGGTGATTGTCGACCGAATGACTAAGTTGACTCATTTTCTTCTGCTTAAGACCTCATATTCAGCTGAAGACTATGCTAAGTTGTATATACAAGAGTTGGTTAAGCTTCATGGTGTTTCATTGTCTATCATTTCGGATCAAGGTACCCAGTTTACATCTCAATTCTAGAGATCGTTCCAATAAGGTCTTGGTACTCAAGTGAAGCTCAGCACAACTTTTCACCCTCAGAAAGATGGACAGGTCAAGCGCACCATTCATACCCTAGAGGAAATATTGAGACCCTTTGTTATGGATTTCAAAGGTAATTGGAATGATTGTTTACCATTGATAGAGTTTGCCTATAATAAAAAGTTATCATTCAAGCATTCAAATGGCTCCATTTAAGGTCTTATATAGTAGGAGGTGTATATCTCCTATCTATTGGTTCGAGGTTGGTGAAGCTGCCTTTATAGGACCCGAGTTGGTGCATGAGACTATGGAGAAGGTGAGGTTGATTAGAGAAAGATTGAAGACAACTCAAAATCGACAAAGGTCCTATTCAGATGTAAGGAGAAGAGAGCTTGAATTTGAGGTGAATGATTGGGTTTATTTGAAAATTTCACCCATGAAGGGTACGTTTTGTTAAGAAAGGAAAGCTAATTCCTCGTTATGTTAGCACATATCATATTTTGAGGCGGATTGCAAAGTGTCTTATGAGTTGTATTTGCCTTCGGAGTGAGCATTGGTACATCTGATGTTTCATGTGTCCTTGTTAAGGAAGTTTATTGGAGATCCTAAATCTATTGTGCCCTTGGAAAGAATTGAGGTGAAAGAGAGTCTCTTTTATGAGGAAATTTTGGTTGAGATCCTAGACCGGCAAGTTAGGAAGTTGAGGAACAAAGAAGTAGCTTCAGTAAATGTTTCATGGAGAAACCAAGAAGTTGAGGGTGCTATATGGGAAGTCGAAGCCGATATGATGTACCGATATCCTTATATCTTTCCTTCCGTTCCTAGTTAAGGTATTTAGTTCCTTAATGATTCATTCATCCCAAACCATGTGTTTTAGGAATTCTCATGTTTTCATAGGCATTCATGTTCATATAATGGAGCCAACAGATATACATGCCGTAATCCTCTTCCCGAAAGGTTGTGATTGTTAAGAACAGTAGATATACATGCCGTAGTTATTTGTTTTTTTTATTAATAGGATATTTTTACATTAATAAGAAGGTTGTTATTGTAATTTAACTTTAAAGTAGGGAGTTCATGCTCGTAAAGAAAAAGAAAAAGACAACGGAGATTTGCTAAGTTTAAGGAAAAAGAAAAAGACAAAGGAGATTTGCTAAGTTTAGCAACCTAAATGGACGCACTGAGAAGTCCAAAAAGATCCAATCCAGCAATCACTGGAAGCTGCCCTTTTATTCAGAGTTCACTGCGTACAGGAGTTTTCCTATTACCTTAAAACATAAATAATATTATCGTGTCTTAAACTTGGATACAAAGATACAGTCAGCAGACTATGCTTTTGGTATATCAAAAAAAATATGGAGCCAACAGAACACACGTTTTAATTAAGATATCTTTACTCAAGTTTTGGGATATGCCGTCTCCCTGAGCTACTCTCCTATATGCCATCTACATGTCTCAGAAAGAAGGCTGGAACAACATACCCTATGAAATCCCACAAGTGAGGTCAAAGAAAGGTAGAATGTATGCAGACCTTGCCACTACCTCACGGAGATAGAGAGGTTGTTTCCGAAAGAAAAACACACATCATCTACAGAGAAAGGAAAAAGTTAGCTCTGTCATCCTCTCAGTAAGATGGTTGAAAATTTGAGACTTCCAATTTGAGTAGGAACCAATTAGAAGCTCCGATCAAGGCTTCTATAAGTAACCAAACAATCCCTGCAGGGATTCAGAAAGGAAATGGAGCCTGGAGTTCTACAATGGCAACTATCCACTAGTGCCGTCGAAACTGCTTTGATCATTTTGTCTTCTCTTTTCTCTCCAATTTTCACCCCAGATTTTAGCCTCAGCAACTGCTCTCTCTCTGTCCAAATCCCTGTTCAACATCCTTGTTGTTTCCTTCGGTGAGTCGTCCCTCTCAGAACCTCCTTCCGAGTCCCATTTCCATCTACAACTTCCCCCTGCCCCATCATCATTCCTAGATATCCTTCCATCTCTCTCATCTTTATTTTTCGTATCATCATTATCTGCCCTTTGTCCAGGAACTGTACTAGGATCATATACCTGGTTTACTAGATACGAAATGGCGTTTACCACATCTCCTATAGGAGGACGAGCAGCTGCCTGGTCTTGGATACACATAGATGCCACAGCTAGTGCCTGGTAGAGACCTCTCATTGGGAATTGTCCTTGCAGCCGTGGATCTGCCAACTTCGCAAACTTGCGACGGTCATTAAATAGTGGTCTAGCCTGCACAATGCAAAGAACACATCAGTTGTGCAAGTTCTCAACTAACCATGCTTTATTCACGGTCATGATCAGGATAACAAATTCAAAGCATAACTAAACTAAAACGCATTAATAAAATTACCCAAGCAACAAGATTTTGCTGTCCCTGAGGTTGGCTGCTGTCAATAGCCTTGCGTCCAGTGATGAGTTCCAAGAACACAACACCAAAACTATAAACATCAGATTTGACCGTTAATTGACCGGTCATGGCATACTCAGGAGCACAATAACCGTAAGTTCCCATGACCCTTGTGGAAACATGTGACTTGTCTCCAGTAGGACCGAGCTTTGCTAGCCCAAAATCAGAAAGCTTTGGGAAATAACTCTCGTCTAACAAAATGTTGGATGACTTGAAGTCCCTATAAATAACAGGAGGATTTGTCTTATCATGAAGGTACTCCAAACCTTTAGCTGCACCAGCTGCTATCTTCATTCTTGTGTTCCAATCTAATGATTCCTTATCAGGAGGGAGATCTGCACAATAATTATTCACATATCCATGGGCGAAAATTAAGTATGCCGTAAGCCACATAAATTCCTAGAGTACATCAATCTTGTGAGATAGACATGACATATTAACATAAGAAAAGTAGAGTTCTAGATCAGAGCACTCTTAATGACAGAGGTAGCAAACTCATAAGAGTGAAGTCAGCCACTTGCAATTGAAATAGACATTTTTAAAAATGTGTGTTCCAATGGAATTTCAATGGTGAAATATTTCTGATAGACTTTGGGGCAGCGTCTATCAAAAATTGCAAAATATGTTATTTTTTAAATTTAATTTGTCTATAGTCCGTAAGTTATATACGTGGCAAATTCCATGCAAATAGATTTCCAAAAACCTACATAAAAAGGCGCCAAACATATTTTGACAAAACCAACAGAAACTGTCCATATATTTTAAATAATAAATGAAAATGTTATTTATATCACTCTATCTAAAAGTTACTATTAAATTGAACAAGTGCATGTGCACCCATAGGAGGACTCCGGAATCCTAGAGCTGTACAGCTTTGGAAAGTTTAAGAGTACAAACAAAATCAAAATCATAATTGAACACTCAATAAAACTTATTAGAAACATGAAACACCCTAGTCTGATGGAGTCTATTCACCAAGAAGACCCCCACAAAAAATGTTCAGATAATCAGATACTTCCACCAACAAATTATGTAGACATGTCATAATGTAACATCAATGGCATCCATGTTATTTTCAACCGAATTCCATTGGCGAAGGAATTAGTTGTTAAATTCATATTACAAAACATCCATCCACAAGATAGTTCGTTCATATACTGGTTTCTCTGTAATTGCATTGTAGCTTACATGAACAAGCAGAGAGATATGAAGTCTAAGAATCTGCATGTTTGTCGCTTGCATCATGGGAGGCTCGGTCTGGCCGAGCTCAGAGTTATTAAGAGCGCTTGCTTCAGTACTTTAAGCGAGAAGCAAGGCGCAGAACAGGCATAGCGTTTTTCTACCATGAAGCGCAGCCATGGTGAAAAAGTGTACGCTTCTGGGTGAGAAGCAACACAGGCGAGAAAAGTGAGAAGTGTATGCTTTAGAGAGATCTAGGGTTTTTCTTTAAAAAATTTAATGATATACTTACCCGAGCTGAGACTTGCTACGACTAATCGAGTTCGACTGTTGTGACTTATTTTCCTCTGCTCTTCGACTGATGCAACTTCTTGAAGGTAAGTTCTTCTCTTCTTCTTCTCGTCTCTTCCTCTTCTTATCTTCTCCTGTGTTATCTATTTTTTCTCCTCTTCTTCTCTTCTTCTTTTCTCCATTTTCGCTATGGCTATTCGACTGCACTATCGGGGTTGGATTACTCTTTTCTCTTCTTCTTTTCTATTTTTTCAGTTCTTCGACTTGCTGCAATTAGTTTCTATGTTCTGCTCTGTTTTTGTCTCCGTTATGCAATTTTGTTTGCTCTGTTTTTTGTCTCTGTTCTACAATTTTTCTCTGCTTTGTAATTGTTTTCTCTGTTCTGCCTTTTTGTTTGGTGTGATTGTAGTAAAATCTGTCTTTTTATTCAATGGCATCAAGCCAAAAAAAGAGATGCAGCTTTTTTTGTATGCATATTAATATTTTTTATTTTTATATTAAATTGCGTTTCAGTTGGAAAAAAGTGCACGTCTCGCTTCTTGCTTCGGTCAAGCAAACCCTCGGCGCTTTTTTCGAATTATCGCTCTCCAAAACACTAGTGGAGCCTGTGATATGATGTTTTATCCTTGGTTGAATCAGAAAACAAAAAAAGATTGTGTGCGACAAGGCTAACCCATCTCTGTAAAAGTAACTGAGTGCTTTGCGGGAATTATATATATACACACATATGTAGGGTCTTGCTAACCTACAACATGAAGGTAGTAGGTAGCATTGGCCCCATTGTTTCTTTCCCTTAAATACCCCTAATGAGACATACCAACATATTAGTGAAAATAAGTATTTCAATCTTTTCCTCTTAAGAACTCAACTCAACTCATCTTTCGCTCCTCGTCCCTTTCGTCCAAGTCTCTGCAATTTCCAGTCACCTTCCACAACATGCATCTTCTTCCACCATCTATTCAATTAGCTGCACTAATTAGTGGGTTCTCTTTAAATTTCAGATGCAGGGTTAGAGTTTGAAGTTTTGGGGTTTATTTTTTCTTTAGATCTAAGAGGGATATTTTCAACCAAAAAAAAAAAAGAGGACCTTCATATGAAGCATTTCGCCCAAATTCTTCAAATTTCTTCTTATCCAAAAATATGGTTTCCACCATAATCACAGCCTTCGTCTTTCTCGTACAATTTGCTCAATTACTAAGACCAAATTACATATTACAGCCCTCAGGGCTTGAGAAGACAGATATCAAAACCTCTACAACCCACTTTGTGATTTATTTGTTGCCAATAATGGAAAAATGAGGGTCACCCAGAAGCTGATTTCTGGAAACAATAAAGCTTTGGAATTTATGGAGAGAACGGAAATAACAAAAGAGAGAAGGAAGAGATGGACCTGATGGTGAAGGGGGGAGGGGGATCGTGTTAAGATTTTCGTGGATAGAAAAGAATGGCCCTCTCATTGAAATATTATTCGTGTATTAGTAAAGGCATATAACGGAAAACAAAAATGGGGACACTGTTAACCTACTACCTTCATGTGGTTGGTTAGGACACATATATGGTATACTTACATTCGACCTGATATTTGCAAGGAGCATTTTAGTTTGTTTAAAATTTATATTGGTACAAAACATAGAACACCTTTATATTGAGTACGAGATTAAAACGGGTCCAGATGGAGTGGGAAGGATATGATTCATATAGCTGAACTGACTAGTTTTGGATTGAGATGAAGCTGTAGTATTGTGTGTGTGCGTGTATAATTTTTTAAAATATAGATCTACACTATGGATGCATTGATACAAATTATTAATGGGTGCGTCAATACATAGAAATAAGTAGTAGGGTCTATTCACAAACAAAAAGTGTTACTTTAAATCCTTCCAACAGCAACTTCTTTGTTTTTTTGGCTTTTTGTAATATTTCTCTTAAGAGAACTAATCAAAAGGTAGCTGAAAGTTCTAGTTAGCTTGAAAGGTTGCTAGTTTCTTTGTGCTTCCAATCCAGTATTTCCCATACACGATGAAATAGGACCAACTGCAAGCACCACTAGCTGACCCAATCATTGGTTGAATTGTAGGATCTAACATTAGTTTCTTACCCAAATAGGAAGTTCGCAGTCAATTCTCAATATAGTAACCATCCCAAATAATCCTTTGATGATCCATGGGATTTGTATTATAGAATTATTGATACGGCTTATGACATTAGAATCACATAGATTATTAAAATTGACAACTCTTTTGATGGAATGCAACCATTTTAATTTTTGATGCTCCTGTGCATTTTGGAAAATTCTTTAATGTCATTGTATTTTAGATATTACCTTCTTTCAACTCTTAGTTCAAAAGTAGTGTAAGCAAGTTCTCAAATTAATACTTTTAACAAAGATTTTTAACCCTTTTTTTTTGAGAAAATACATAAGTTACCCTTAAACTTGTCTTAAAAAGACAGTTACACACTCTACTCAACGGACGACCTTGTAACACCTCAGATTTCAAACAAGCGAATACTCAACACTTAGCATAGAAAAACAAGCCTGAAATTTTCAATAGCGGGTTACCACGGGTTGACAGTATGAGCTGCGGATCCTTTCCATGGAACTGGATCAGAGGAGATGCAAAACGCCTGAGTTCTACAGAGGCATTCCACGAGCCGTGGAATTGCCACGTGGATTTGAACCTGAAAGAAGACAAAAAGCCTGAGATCCACGAGCCACTTCCATGGGTCGTGGTTGACAGTACGAATCGCACAGTGACTCGTGGTTCACCATTTCTAGAAACTTCATAACGTGTTTCCAAGGTTGTTTTCGTCTTTTCCTTATTTTCCTAAGCCTAAACCCGACAATTTGTAATTGTACATGGGTGTTAATATAAATTCCTAAGTTCCGGAAGTGCATTGGGTGTGAATTAAGGTCATAAAGAACCTCTAGCACTAAGTCAAGTTCAAAGCTTCCCTACTCATTAAGTTTTTGGAATTAGATCATGCAAGGGTCAACTTCAAATGAGCATATCTCTTAGAATATGAAAAGTTATGTGCCCCATTACCCACAAAATTATAGGTCTTTGAGTCTTCTTTCCAATGCCACTAGTCGTTCGTAAATCCGAGTCCGAAGTAAAAAAGTTATACGCAGCACTGTCAAACAATGGCAATCGACGTCCCAAAAGGACGAACCGTAGTTGGTTGCACTGGTCAAAATGATAGACCGTGGTTCTTGGCAGTAAGTGGAAAAGTTGCCTGGGGTAGAATGGGTCAAATGACGGGCTGTCCTTCAACCATAGACCATGTCTATGACCCATATATCACTATATACCATCCGTATATCAGTTTTTCCAAATTGTATAAAAAACGCTATTTTGAGTTTCTTTTCTCACTGTTCACTATTTAATTGACCCCAAGAGCTTTCTTCAACCCTACTAACTCTAGCTAAGTATTTTTCATGATCTTATAACATAAATTCTAGAATTTTTACAAGATTCTAACATCAAATCATCCTGTTATCTCTAGTGATATCGAGAATTCAATTCTAGGGTTCAAGACTTGATTTTTGAGCAAGACCCACAACTATCAAACAAATTATACATCCTTCCGAATCAAGGTAAGTATACTCTCACGATTTCCTAGTGATTCTAACATATGATTATGTATCCTAAGCAAGAATCTATGCTCAAAACCTAGGGTTTTCAAGATAACTCATCTCAAGGTTCAAGAATGGACTTTTGTGATTCTTCTTGAACGTTAGGGTTTCAATTGGAGCGATTGAAGGTATTTAAGGCTACCTTACGCCCTACATCTACCATTTCAGTTAGTAAGATCAAAGCTAGAATTTTTTACCCCAAAGTTCATGAATTCAAATTTCCTCTAATTCGAACTTCTTATTGTTGAATTTGTTATCGAAACTATTGTATTTCATATTCATTGATGATCCTTGATTAATTATTCATGCTTATTCTACCACATGGACCCTTTTTGCTAAAGTTAACTGAAAACCTTGTTATAGTATTTACATGCTTTCACGAATAAAGTAAGTTTCAAGATTATAAAGAATTATTTCAAGAAAGAGTTCAATAAAGTATATTTAGTTTCAACTGCATTATTTCAAGAAAACGCTTCAAAAAAGTATATTTAGCTTCAAGAGCATTATTTCAAGCAAGTGTTTCAAGAAAGTATATTTATTAGCTTCAAGTTCATTATTTCAGAAAAGTCAAATTTTCAGAAAAGCATAGTCAATTTTTAGAAAGCAAAGCTAGTTTTAAAGAAAGTAAAGATTAGTTCTAAAGAAGTATTATTGAGCATAGACTCTAAGTAAGAGATTATAAGTTTTCCCCTAAAATGGGACATCATAAAGTTATTGAGCATTATTGCAATATTTTGAGAGTAGTATTGAGCACCGAGTTGAGTAAGGGTTTAGATAATCCAAACCCTAGTTTGCCCAAGCTTATGACATTAACTACACTTGGGTCAAGGTTCCCAAAAAGACCTACTCCTTGCCGATTCTTCATAGACTAATATGTTCGTTTGTCTATGGTTTGAGATGCGAGAATGGTGTAGTCAATGAGGGGTGATGAAACTACTTTGCGACTAGGAGGCGCGGCAAGACAAAGTAGACGAGAATAATTCATCGATTGTAGGAATTGTAGGACTAGCTAAAATCTGATCACGTACGAAATCATGGTCAGTAGGATGTTCAGCAAGGGTAAGTACTAGAGACAACGTTTGTCAGCGCTCTTGTTGTTTTTCCACGTTCGTAGTGACTGGCATCAATGTTTCAAATTCCTCCATTACTGCTTGTACCTGTCTCAATTATGTAGATATATCGGATTCTTGTTTCTCTAAGTTGGTCATCCGGGACATCACATCATAAAACTGAGATATGTCATTAGTGTATAAAGCACGAGCCTTTTCCCAAACTTAATAACATATCAGGAATGGGCGAAACAAGGGCATCAACTTGGAATCAATAGATCGCCATAGGAGACTACATAATTGAGCATCAACCTTCTCTCATTGCGCTTTGGCTTTTGCATCTTCCTCACTAGCCTTTGCCTTTTCATCTACCATACAAGATTGTTCGTTAACAGCTTGGTGAGTTTTCGTGGTATAGTATGGTGTGGTTAGTAAGAGAACCACGTTTGTTTTGATTGTTTCTTTAATTACATGGTATGGTATGGTATGGTTTGGTTTCATGGTTTTGTAACCATGAAAACCCTCACTTTTTGAAACCATCAATTTGGCGGTATCCCATTGTTACTTAATTTTAAATGATTCTAATTTATCTTTTATTATTTATTAAACGTTACCCTAATATATCTACTGCTTTCACTATCGTATTACTCATTCTCCTCCGCAACAATTTTTGAACCTTCTACACATTCTTGATATTCCTCGTCCATGAAATCCTCTTTCTGGAAACAATCATCTTCAAAAGAGATTTATGCTTCTGGGAGTTATGATCATTTAATTTGATGACCGAAATTATCTTCTCCCTGATGCAATTTCCAACATTATCCGTGTTAACCTCTTGAGATTGTATCCCGAGAAGAGAACAACATTCTTCTTGGAAGTTCAAGTCATTGGAGGAAATGATCAGGCGAGAAAGCCTTTCTGCAAGTTTAGGTGCATAATCACACATCTGTGAGAGAAAAAAATTAGAACCTTGGCTATATATGCGAAGGGCATTTTCGTAAATTTATCAGTTACGATATAGTACCATACAGTCAAACCAAACGACAAAATTATCATTAAACAATAGCAAACATTACAGTCTATCCAAACATAGTATTGTAATGTACAATACAGTACCATACCATACCATACATTACCGTACATTATGAAACCATGGGAAACCACCATCCAAATAGAGTGTAAGTGGTCTTGGACTCCTTGACCCTTGCACCACAACTCAACCAAGAAAGCCCAGGCTAAATAGTTTGAACTTCTCATTCATGTATTTTTAGAGCAAAAAATATTAATCCCGACAGACATCTTGTGAAATCGGACTTTTGTAGCCTAAAATCTGGGAAAAACTTGTCGGAATCCCAAAAAATTTGTTTCTATCGCAGGAAAATCAGATCTGACCACCGGAAAGTGGTCAAAATCAGAAAAAAAAAATATGTGCGCAGGGTCAGAATGATGAGGCGACCCTACAGGGAAAAAATATGCAGAAAAAATGACTGTAGATAGCCTGGAATCGCCAGAAACAGGGGCTGGAGTCGTCGGATTAGAGTTCTGGCGATCGAAAATTAGCAATAACTTGATATTATGGCTCAAAACAGCCACACAACCTCCGTATAACAAGATACACAAAAAAAGTTCATGAAAAAGCCCTCACGCACCGACGTGTGGATCTCACACGTCACTGGTGTCACTGCTTCAGGTGTTGCGTGGGACGTGCACTGCCGGAATGATTGACTGGGGTTTGATCGGCGGAGGGTTGGGGATCCTGTGGTGGTGTTGGTTTTCGCACAACACCGACAGAAGAAAAAGATCACGGAAACAGTCGCCAGAAAATTGAGGCACAGTGACTGTGACTTTGTTTTTTTCCCCGGAAATTTCTCACTAATGCTTTGATACCATGTGAGAAATATTGGAGAAGAATATTATTAAATTGTGTCTCTACATTATTATACAGAAACCCTATTTATAGACAGTTTAACACAATCCTTACAAAGAAGGATTCTATATGCTACTCCAATTCCTATTCTAAGAAGGGTTGCATATACTATTCTTGTTCCTATTCCTATTCCTATTCTAACACCAACAAAGCTGGTGAAGAAAAATGACAAATTGAGAAGGGATTTCTTATGGTATGGCATAAAAGTAGGCAGGGGATATAATCTAGTCAAATAGCAAATCACTCAATTGAGCAGAGAACAGGGAGGTCTGAGAATTAGAAATTTGAGGTTGCAAAACTGTAGCCTTTTGATGAAGTGGTGGTGGAGGTACAATGTTGAAGAATAAGCCTGATGGAAGGAAACTGGAAGTGAACTCTTGCGTTATAGTATGCAATGGCAGAAGAACTTGGTTTTGGAAGGAGATATGGAATGGTCAGATTGCTTTAAAGGATTCATATTCTGATTTATTCTTACAAAAATGCAACAATCCTGATACCACTGTTTTTGAATGCTGGAGCCCTCAAGGATGGAATTAAACCTCGGAAGATATTTGAAAGACTGGGAGGTAGAAAGAGGGGCAAACCTTTTGAAGGATATTGACGGTTTCATAGGTACCTCTACTGTGTCAGACAAGCCGGGATGGAAACATAACAGGTATGTTCAACTAATAGAGTATATAGAAGGAATATTATGGGACTGGCAAGGGGTAATCCAAACATATGGAGGAAATCTGGAAAAGCATAGCACCATCCAAAAGTAAAATGTTTCAGTTGGCTGGTGGCTAGGAGATCTTGCCTAACAAAACACATGAAGTGCTCCAGAAAAGGGGACTACCTATAGTTTCTACATCCTGCATGTGCAGTGAAACAGGGGAAACAAATAGTCATTTGTTCCTCCACTGTAGATTCACAACTCAGGTTTGGGCGATCTTTTTTAGCTTAACAAAGGGTAATTGGACCATGCTAGAACACATCTCAGATTTACTGAGTTGTTGGGTGAGGAGGGAGAAGTAGAAGCCAGAAGAAGTGGTGGAGGATTATTACTTCCTGTATTTGGTGGTCTGTATGAAAGGAAAGAAACGAAAGATGTTTTGAAGATAGGTCCAATTCTCTTCAGAAAGTGAAATGAAATTGAATTGTATCTTTTTATTTTTGGTGTAAAGAACAATGTATAGAAGAAGTAGATCAACTTGTAGAATTTCTAGGAGCTTTGTAACCAGCTTTCTTTTGTCCCTCTCTCTTTCTTTCTTTTTGGAGGTTTCCGGCATATCCTTAATGCACGGGAATACAACAATACCAATTTCTCACCAAAAAAAAAAGGAAGAAGAAGAAGAAGAGATAATCAATCCAAAAGAAAGACAAAAATCACGTTGTGTTTGATGCATTGCCCAAACACTAAGACCCTTTGATTTGAACAATAAATTCTTAGATGGATGCTTGACAGTCGGATGCGTTGAGATTAACATAGGAAATTACCAAAGTAACAACCATCTGAATACATATATGACATCTTTCCACAGTTCATAAGGAAAGAAGCCACTTGCAGGATAAAAGGAGATCAAGATATCACAGATAAATAGAGGGGAAAGCAATGTAAAGTACCATGAAGGTGATCCTCCAATGATCCCAAAGGCATGAACTCGTAGACAAGAAGCCTCTGGTCTCCATCAGCACAGTAACCAACTAATTTCACCAAGTTAGGATGATTAAGAAGGCTAAGCATAAGAACCTCCACTAAAAATTCTCTATTACCCTGAAGCCCATTCCTATCCAATTGCTTAACAGCAACAACCTGACAATGAAGTATGCATTCATCATAACGTGTAAACTGAATGTAGAAGTTCACAAATTTATACATTTAGTGGTAGCAGAACATAATGTGAAGCCAAACTCTCTGTTTAACACAATCTAGCAAAAGATAGGAGGCTGTGAGATTTAAGTTCGGTCCTCTGGGCACAGATACGACAGTTCTCACATTTTTGCTCCATAGAGTTGAATTGAAATTATACATCTTTTAACCTTGCGATGCACTCCTAGATCTATTCCAAACAACTATAGACAAACATCGGAAATAACATGGCATAGATACAAGATATTATGCTTATCTCACACTTAAGCTACAATAATTTCTGTAATGGAATTGCTTTGCCGAGTTTCTGCAAAGAATTGATTTAATGAAACTTGAAAGGATATGCAAGTTTATCATAACCCTTACCTACCGAAAAGGGGTGCAACATCAGACAGGGAAACTTCTGGCGTAGCTTTAATATAACTCACTTTCTTAATTCAAACTCATTGGACCCTTCTTCCTGGGGGGGATGGGGGGGGGGGATCATTTTTAGTGGTTCCTACCTTCTCTACCTGTCGGTTTAACTACAAAACTGCAAAGTAATATGTCAAAATCTCATAACATGAGAATATACTGGACATAGATTAACCAACAAGGGACAAGAACAAGTTTGGACAAGAAAAGAAAGCAAACAAATTCACCTGCTGTACCAGCTTTAAAAAGATTGTTTTTCTTTTTATGAAGGTAACTTGTATTATAAACAAAGAAATACTCCAGCATTAGCGCATGTTTGGCTTAACTTATTTAAAGCAGCTTATAAGCTGCTTTAGATACACTAAGTCAAACAGGCCCAATTAATTTTTTTGAGAGGGACTTTCACAAATTATTTTTTAATTATATTTGTATTGAGAAGAAATATTTTGACGCGACAATTGATTGGTCTTAGATATATCACATATACATAATTTGATATACACGGGTTCAAGCCTTGGAAACAGCCTCTGGCAGAAATGCAAGGTAAGGCTGCGTACAATAGACCCTTGTGGTCGGGCCCTTCCCCGGACCCTGCGCATAGCGGGAGCTTTAGTGCACCGGGCTGCCCTTTTACATAATTTGATATACACGTGCAACACACATATTGAGAAACTAGTATACATACATACATACATATATATATACAACAACAACAACCCAGTGAAATCCCACAACGTGGCGTCTGGGGAGGGTAAAGTGTACGCAGGCCTTACTCCTACCACGGTAGGACGGCTGTTTCTGAAAGACCCTCGGCTCAATAAAAGAATAAAAGCATAAAAAGATGTCAGATAAGGCTAAGAAGTTCAAAGCGATATGGGAAAGCAAATAACATAAGCGACACAGATAAAATAGAGTAATCAAAGTACAGAAAGTAATAGATAATAGAAGAAATCAGCGCACAAGAAATTATAGTTCGCTAATGCGCCTACTAATAAGGAAGAATAACGAGACTATGTACTAGCCTTCTACCCTAATGTGGGTCCTCCACATCTTTCTATCTAAGGTCATGTCCTCGATAAGTTGTAACTGTGCCATGTCCTGTCTAATCACCTCTCCCCAATATTTCTTCGGTCTACCCCTACCTCATCTGAAACCATCTATAGCCAACCCCTCACACCTCCGCACTGGGGCATCTCAGTCGCATTTTCCGCATCTTGTCTTCCACCGAGGTCACTCCTACCTTGTCCCGAATAGCCTCATTTCTAATCTTGTCGCTCCTGGTATACCCACACATCCATCTCAATATTCTCATCTCGGCAACTTTCATCTTTTGAATGTGAGAGATCTTAACTGGCCAACACTCCACCCCATATAACATAGCCGGTCTAACCACCACTTTGTAGAACTTGCCCTTAAGTTGTGGTGGCACCTTCTTGTCACATAGCACTCCGGAAGCGAGCCTCTCTTTCATCTACCCTGACCCAATACGATGTGTGACATCATCGTCAATCTTTCTGCTGCCTTGCATGATAGACTCAAGGTACTTGAAACTACTTTTCTTTTGGATGACTTGGGCACCAAGCCTAACTTTCGCGCCAACCTCCTGAAGTGTCTCACTGAACTTGCACTCTAAGTACTCTGTCTTGTTCCTCTCAACTTAAACCCTTTGGACTCCAAGGTATGTCTCCAATCCTCCAGCTTAGCGTTAACTCCGCTACGAGTCTCATCGATCAGGACTATGTCGTCCGCGAAAAGCATACACCACGGCACCTCACTTGAATTTGTCGCGTCAATCCATCCATCACCAAGGCAAATAAAAATTGACTAAGAGCTAATCCTTGATGCAACCCCATCACAACTAGGAAGTGCTCTGAGTCCTCTCTTACAGTCCGTACCCTGGTTTTGGCACCCTCATACATGTCCTTGATCACCCTAATGTACACCACAGGTATACCTTTAGCCTCCAAACATCTCCATAGTATCTCTCTTGGAACTTTATCGTAAGCCTTTTCAAGGTCAATGAAAACCATATGCAAGTCCCTCTTTCTCTCCCTATATTGCTCCACCTATCTCCTCATAAGATAGATGTCTTTTGTAGTTGAGCGTCCCGACATAAATTCGAACTGGTTCTCTAAAATAGACACGTCTCTCCTCACACTCATCTCCACCACTCTTTTCCACACTTTCATAGTATGGCTTAAAAGCTTGATACCTCTATAGTTGTTGCAGTTCTGGATATCCCCTTGTTTTTGTATAGGGGGATCATTACGCTAGACCTCCATTCTTCGGGCATCGTTGTCGTCTTAAAGATGACATTCAATAACCTAGTCAGTCACTCCAAACCTATCGAGCTCGTGCTCTTTCAAAATTCCCCAGGAATCTCGTCAGGTCCGATCGCTCTTCCCTAGCGCATCCTACGAACAGACCCTTAACCTCCTCGACCTCAATACTCCTGCAATACCCAAAATCGTGACGCCTCCCTATATGTTCCAAATCTCCCAACACAATGTCTCTGTTCTTCATTCAAGAGTTTATGGAAGTATGACTGTCATCTCTGTTTAATGAGGGTCTCCTCTACCAATACTTTTTCATGCTCGTCCTTAATGCACTTGACTTGATCCACATCACATGCTCTTCTCTCCCGCGCCCTGGCTAGCCTGAACAATTTCCTACCCTCGCCTTTCTCTCCTAGTTCAACATAAAAGCATTCAAAGGTTGTCGTTTTTGCCGTCGAAACCACCGACTTCGCCTCCTTCCTTGCTATCTTATAAAGTTTCATGTTCGTCCACTTCTCCACCTCATCCTTGCTTTCTATCAACTTCGCATACGCCATTTTCTTTGGTTCCACCATCCCTTACACTTCTCCATTCCACTACCAGTCCCCTCATGTCGATGACGACTACCTGTCGAGACTCCCAACACTTCCCTTGCTACAATCGTAATACAACTAGCCGTCTTATCACACATACTAGTAGCATCCTCACTACTATCCCAGGCCCCCATATCCTTCAATTTCTCTCCCATCTCTAGGGCACTAGCTGTGGTCAAACTCCCCTATCTAATCCTAGGTCGATCATCCCCAATCCTCTTCTTCCTCATCATCTTGATTCCTAAATCCATCACCAAGAGCTTATGTCGTGTTGTAAGGTTTTCTCTCAGCATGACCTTACAGTCTTTGCACAGACCTTTATCATCTTTTATAAGGAGTAAAAAATCTATCTAAGTCTTAGCCACCGAACTACGAAAGGTTACCAAGTGGTCCTCCTTTTTTGGGAAACTTGAATTGGCTATCACCAACCCAAAAGCTCTTGCGAAATCCAAAAGTGAAACTCCTCCATTTCTATCCCCGAAGCCAAGGCCTCCATGCACATCATCATACCCACCCGAAATAGACCCGATGTGCCCATTGAAATTCCCTCCCACGAAAAGCTTCTCAGTAAGCGGTATGCCTCCCACTAACTCATTCAAATTCTCCCAAAAACGCCTCTTATCCTCTTCACGTAAGCCCGCTATCGGCGCATAAGCACTAATAATGTTCAACGTAATCCTTTCAACGACCACCTTAATCGACATCATCCTATCAGTGACTCTCCTAACCTCCACCACCTGATCCCTTAAATCACTGTCTACTAAAATGGCTACCCCATTCCTATACTTCAATCTACCAGAAAACCAAAGCTTATACCCGTCTATCTCCTTAGCTTTAGGACCTACCCATTTGGTCTCCTGGATACAAGCTATATTAATCTTCCTCTTCTTTAGAATCTTAACTAGCTCTATGGACTTTCCCGTTAACGTCTCAATGTTCCAAGTACCTACTCTCAGTCTAGATGATCCTTTAACCCACTTACCCCTCCTTACCCTCGCTCCCGTCCCCGTCCCTGAACGAGAACATGACCCTAGTCTACCATCACTACCCAAAGCCACGAAAACGCGTATGAACTAATAAATTATTCAAAAGTCTAAAGTCAGCAAAATGTAACTACAAGTGTATGAACAAAGAATAGATATGAAAACCGGAGGTACCAACTCACCTGGTTGTCGCCGAAAAACACTATTCACACCGGAAAAACTTTTTTGTCTCTCCCTTCTAAGAAGAATCTTGCACACAGTAGTGTTGAAATTGCAGATTTGCTTACAAGTTTTGAAATTTCAGATCTGAAATTGCAGATCTCCCTTCTCAAATCGAGCGGATGGTGAAAAATTTCTTGACAGTGAAATCATAAACAGATTGAGGTTTGCTGGATTGACTAGCCACGGTATGATCGGGAAGTGAGAGGAGATCTAAAAGTGGTTGCCGGAAATTTAGCAAAGCAACCGGTGACTATGGCCGGCGGCTTCGAAGACGCTTAGGAAGAAGAACACAGATTCCAGCAATCGTATTTTGTCATAGATTGATGAACTTGAAGAATACCGGAGCTGATAACAATATATATATATATATATATATATATATCCGATAGAGAAACCATTTGACTATTTAACTTATTGGATCCCATTTTGTTGCAACCAAGTTTCTAACAAATAAATTAGCAAATAACCTCGAGCAATGGCGAAACCAGATCTGTCAAAGCAAAAAACAGGGAATAATAATAATCCCAAGTACTGAAACTAGTCTAAAATAGAAGGAGATTGCTGGAACCAGAGAAAGCATTGCTGGAAAGTTAACTGCCCGGTCAAAAGTGGTCAAAATTCAGTGCAACTTGGATGGGGGCAGTCTCAGAATGAAGAGGCGAGTCCACTGAAGAAAGAAATCTGCAGGAGAACACCGCACACATCAGTATGTAGGGTGTGTGACACTGAAAATCTGAATTTGAGTGGCACGCGAGGGACTGTACTGCAGCGGAATTTCTTGGGTTCGGTCACATGAGGGTTCTGATCCTATTGGTGGTACTAGTATATGTGCAACACCCCTGGGGAGTGCGGAAACCTCAGAACAGTGGTGGTAGTTGCTGAAAAGTGCTCTGTAATTAGTTTTCTCTTTTAGATAATTATTTTCACACTAAATGCTCTGACACCATGTGAGAAAGAGGAGAATTTGAGAGAAAACTCAGCTTTATTATTCCCTCGAGCCATTGGGGTTTAAACAGCTAAGTACATATTCTAAAAAAGGAAATTAAAATACATAATTATAGGAATAAAACAATTTATAATGTTTACAAGATCCTAGAATATCTACGAGATTCTAACAGACTTGCATATCCCACATGTACACCTGCCCTACTCTCCACCCTCCGATACAAGCACCAGAAGAAGGAAAAAAAAGGAGTGAACCCGGGGTAACTATGAGACAATGGGGAGTGAATAGTTTTATAAACATCTCGAAGAACTAGGAAAATCTAGAAAACTGTTCAAACATATCTTCTAGATACATTTGGAAGCAGACATTAACAGAAATTACCTGACTACTAGGAAGTCGCCCTTTATATACACAACCAAACCCTCCTTCACCTATGAAAGATTCTGGCCTGAAGTTATTTGTAGCAGCTGCAAGCTCACGAAAAGTGAATGTTTGTGCGGCAATCTTAACAGCCGGTGCGTCCTTTAGCCCCAAAGACTCTCTCTTTGAAATAGCGCTGATACTTCTTGTTTTGAGTCTGTCTGCTCCTGTTCGATATATATCATCACAAAACAATGGAGATCCATAAACACCAGCAAAAACTAAGTTATTGTATTTAAAGATGAATAGAAATATTACGACAAAATATTTGGCTAAGGGGGCCCAGATACACCTTTTTTGCAATATCTCCCAAACAATCAACTCAGAAACCGTCACATACCCAAACAAATAAATAAAGGTGCTTTCTCTCAGACACAGTAAACTTAATGATAAAGGAGTCACACAGTTCAACATTGTAACAAATTATTGATCCCCATGTTCGAGTTTCACCAGAAACAAAAATACTTCCTTAAGCTTGGGCAAGCCAAAAAAATATGTACTATCCACTCTCCAACAGTTCAAACTTTATAATCCAAACATTTACATTATTTTTTACCGGGAAAACAGTACATTTGAATTTGTTATGAGGTCAAGGACACACGGATCAATTTAACTTGTTGAGTAGTTCTTTAGCAGATAAATATGTTAATAAATGAACTTATAAGAACAGTAATGAAGTAAAATAAGTCAATGAAAAAACAGAACTAAGATGCTTGATTTTCTACCTTGATCCGGAGCTAGTTAAGTGTAACCGGTTTCGGATGGAGATGATTTAGCCTAACTTTCTTTAGAAGTAAGACTTAATAAAGAATATAGAAATAATAGAAAGCTTGAAGCACAAGAATACTAGTGTATTGCTTTAGTATTGTCAAAAATCCACTCGCTTACAAGTAAGTAAAAATAATATCTCTAAGCAACAAGGGTAATACATCACCCAATAGGAAAGCTCCACTCGAGCCTCAAAGTATTACACCCAATGTAAATGCTTCACCTGGGAATACCATTACGCATGCCCGCTAATATTCTTATTTGCAGAATCTCATACAAATATATCTACTGTATCTGTTCTTTAATTATGTCTTCATGACACGGGTCCTTTTTATTCTCCTTTCCTGACTTCGGGCCATGAGTTTCCACCTTATTTCCCAATAATGACCATCTGATTGACCCATTCATGAGATTGGCTAACCGGACAGTCAACGACCCATACACTCGAATAATGAACCCTTAATGGATGTTTTTCCTGGAACCTCTATGCCAAATCATCTTCTGGCTTTATCTCTTTGCAAGTAGGCACACGTGTAAGGTAACCCCAATACAATTACCAAAATATTACTCTTAACTCCACATACAGAAATGGACTTATACCCATATTTAAACCAACCAATTCAGTTTAAAGGAGACAAGGCAAATACACAAATACAAGCCTTTTTATTACCAAATCATAATAAATTGAGACCTTGTAAACTGAATCCTAAAGAGAAAAGACAAATATACAAAATCAACTATGGATGAACCACTAAAATAGAAGACACTAAATTAACCGGAACACAAATCAGATCAATCAGCAGTTATAATGTCAATCTATAAGCTGATATATATTACAGATATAAGACACTAACCTGAAGATAACCTGGATATATTTGTGGGTGCGACTTCCTTGAGATCATCTCTGTCTTTTTGGGTATTCAGGATTTCTTCTTTTCTTGAGTCAAAACAACAGAAGCAGCCCATTTACCAGTAGAAGGTTTTCCAAATCCTCCGTGAGTTTTAGCAAATTAGGTCTAAATATCAATCAAGTCCTCACGTACAACTGAAGAAAACTAGGGGGTCAAGGAATGTGATAGATAAGGTATAACTGGAGGAAAAGGCAGAGATTGGGTTATAAATTAGATGACGAAAAAGCCAAGAAAGTTTGGAACGACAACAAAGATAGACAAACAGGAACTCCAATAGCTAGTGTAAGTTGTTACAGAGCTGTAGGGGGCTTTGTCTTCGGCCTCTGTTTTGCTTTGCTTCTCTGTCTCTGTCTCTCTGTATCTCTATCGCAAAACACCCTTTTTTGGCTTTGACCAGACCGTAATCTCTCTCGAGACAGGGGATGATTTACTTCTATACATATATTAATTTCTGTGAACATGAGTTGCACCATAATATGATGTCAACTATATTAAATAGTCGAGAAAATGTCATAAATAGTCTTTTAAATATACAAGTAAATCTAAAATGATTCCTTAATTATATATTTATTGAATTTAGTTCATGAACTATTTAAAAACTTGTTTGGTCTTTTAATTATATATTTATCGATTTTTGTTTCTTAACTATACACTTAATGCTTTAATCCTTCAAGTATTTAAATAGTTATCAGATTTGGTCTCTTATCCATTTTTTATATAAATAACTTAGATTTATATTAACGAAACCCATGCATTTGTGAAATTAAATCTTTAATCTATTTTTTCAGTTGTTTCTCTCTTCCCGCTACCTTTTTTGTCAAATTACTCTTATGAAAAGAATAATAACATCAGCGATTCAAAATTAAATTAACGATGAAAAAAGATATAAGTCCTAATTTTATTCAATGAAGAATAAAATGAAGCATATTATTTTTGCTAATAACTTGAATATGCTATGTTTCCTTCTTTAGCAGTTAACGATACATAATCATCACGAATTTTTTAGTTTTAATTTTCATACAAAAGAAAAATAAGAGATTTTATCTTATCACTCAAATTTCTCTACGTAAAATAAAAAGAACAGAATAATAAAATCGATCTATTTCAAAATTAAAAAAACTAATAAAAGTTGCAAATCTATCATTTTATAAATTTCAACTCCTGAATAATTAAATAATTCTCCTTCAATAAAGTCGTTGGACTACAAATTTTGGAATCAAAACATGTGAGAATAGAACTTTGCTATGAGCTTCCTACGGGGTTATATTGGTTTTTAAGAAGTATATGTGCTTCTTATGGGGATATGTTGTTGTCTAGGATGACTAAGAGTTGTATATAGTGCTATATTGATGCCTTAAAAGGCTATGTGTTTCCTACGGGGCTCTACTTTTGCCTAAGAGGGCTTTGAGTTTACTACAGGGCTATATTGTTGCCTATGAGAGCTATGCGCTGCCTGCGAGGCTATATTGTTTTCTATGATGGCTATGTGATTGCCTACTGGCTAGGGGACTACTGATAGGGGTATATAGATTTATTAGCACCTTCTAGGCTTATGGGGGCCTGGGTAGGTGGTCTTCTTGTTGTTTGTACCTCCGGGCTTATGGGGGCTTTGTTTGGTTGTTATTTGATTATTTTTGATATGTTTAGAGTCAGGATCAGGTCAATACACTTAATTTATTCTTGATTTATTTATATGATTTCTCTTAGTATATCATGATAACTGCTCAAAGTCTATCTCTTTCATACTCATTATTTCGTATTGATGCCTCATTGCCTGGAGGCACTGCATTCATGCCTGCAAGTCCCGACAAATGATCCAATAGACCTACTTAAAAACAGGGTTGACTTCTATAAGGTTGGCTAGCCCCTTTCTTCTAGAGTTGCCAGAGTTTGGAGGTTTTTAGCTTTTGTTGTATATATTTTTGGGTAGGTCGGGGCCCTGTACCGCCAAACTTTACTACTCTTAGAGGCTTGCAGACTAGTATATGGGTTGTATAGCTATGTTATGGCCATGTTGGCCTAGTTTGTTGGTTTGATGAGGCTTGTTAGCTATTTGTTGTATTATCTTGATATATGCCTACTTTCAATTTCGGTAAAGAGATCTTGGTGGCATCGACGACCATATCAGGACTGCTTGTAGGTAATTTCTTTATATGAACTGTTGGGAGTAGCTGTTTCTTTTACAGATTTTTTAACAGGGGCCTTGCCGGCCTAGGGCTTACTTTTAAAGAGATATACTTGTTTGTTTTCTTGATTGCATATGGCTTTCATGTGCTAGTAGCAAATGGTTCAGCAGGGTCGGCTCGGGCATGAGTTTTGACATTAGGTGCCAATTGCTCCCCTTTAGTTTGGGGCGTGTAATGTTTGTAATCAAACTATTGTCATGAAACAAAGAATGAGTAGCTAAATTTCCTAATTCTAGGGTTGTGGCTATGAGTGATGGTTTAATATGAGTTCTTTGAATGAAGATGGGTTTTCACTTTAAGTTATTCTTATATTCTTGCTCTCATTACTTTAATGCCTGATCACCATTAGAATACATTTCTTGTCCATTCTTGAACTCGGAAGAGGAATTGAGGGATAGAACAAGGAATGAAAGGAATGTGTTTATTCTAGGTTAAAACTTAGAGTTTTCGTATCTAGGATACGGATATACCTAATATATCGTGTTTGGTTACGAAACAAGAAAATAACTTACTACTCCATAGTAGGTTCATGTATATCATCGCTCAATGATGTAGTTAGACAGTTAGTTGTGGTATTCGCTTAGAGTTTGGGAGACCATTATTCGTATAATTAACCTTGTAAATCAATAGCTTGATAACCCGTAGGATTCTAAAAGAAGGAATATTATGCCTGAACTCGTGCTAAGCTGCAACCCTAAAATTTACTTAATCCTGGACTTCTCTACGTGAAAATGAATGCTTAATTAGTAGCTTTAATTTAGTTGATTATTTTCAATTATTAGAATAATAAATCAATCAAAATTGTTTACCTCACTTTCATTTAATTACGATTACTCGGAGAATAAAGTATTTGCTAGACTAAAGTCCTTTGGGTTCGATATTCGACTCAAAAGAGTCACTATATTACTTGGTTGACCACGTACACTATGTGTGCTATTGGTAGTAATAAGTTTTTGATGCCATTGCCGGGGAGCCTGAACGATTTCTACATCAACAAACAAGACAAACGGCTCTGCAATATCCTGTACCTCAAGTCGTGCATGAACAAGAGGTGCTTGAAGAAATGGAACTTATGACAGTTAGTGATGTGGAAATCCCACTCATAACTATTGTTACTTCCAGCATCAGGAAACCGACAACTAGGGGTAGATTTGAGCTGATGAAAAATATGGTGCAGTTGTTGCATACCAACGAGCAGTTCACTGATTTACCTTATGAAGATCCCCAAGTGCATATCCAAAATGTTTTGGAGATCAGTGACACTTATATGCCTACTGGGGTATCTCCTGACTATGTGAGGCTCACCTTGTTTCCTTTCTCTCTGTTAGGGTAAGCAAAGTAGTGGTTGAAGTCGGAGCCAACTAATTCTATCACCTCATGGGATGATCTTGCGCAGAAGTTCTTGATAAGGTTTTTCCCTTCAGAAAAGATAACTAAGCTATGAAGTGGGATTTTGAGTTTTAAATAGAGGGAAGGAGAGAACTTATAACAGGCTTGGGATAGGTTCAAGTCCTTATTGATAAGCTGCACACATCATCACTAGACCAATGAATTATTGGTCCAAACCTTCACTGAGGGCTTGGAATCTAATACTAAGATTCTTCTTGATTCTACTGCAGGTGGACATGCAATGGAGAAGACTTATGCATAACTGTTCACTCTATTAAATCACATTTCACAAGGGAATTCTGAATGGGATGGAGGAAGTGCCAAACCAATGGTGCCGAAGACATCCAAGGTAATTGAGGTTGATGCAGTCACTACTTTGACTACTCAGATAGTGGCTATGCATAACATGATGACCACCCAGTTCAACAACTTATCTTTGGGGAAGCAACATGCTCCAATCAATATATTACAATAGGAGCAACAAGTGTGGTATGAAATGTGTGGCAGTGCTGAGCATGCTTTAGAATACTGTGATGCTAATCTGGAGTCTATAAATTTTGTTGGGAATGCTCAAAGAAGGGGAGGGCATACAAACTATGGCAACACCTACAGTCTGAGTTAGAGGAACCATCCTAAGTTCTCATGGGTGGTAACTAGGCTCAAAACCAAGGATATGATCAGTTTAGTCCACAAAGTGGTGGACAACAGTATCAGCAATAGGGCCAGATAAATCAGCAAGGTGGAAAGCAGGGCAATATGAGTGTAGAAGATATGCTAAAACTAATCATGGATGATTAGGCTAAGTTGGTTGCAGATGTTCGTAATAATTAGTTGGCTACAAAAAACATGGAAGCAGTTTGGACAGTTTACTAGTGCTCAGAACTCTCACCCACATGGGGGTTTGCCATGTAATACTATCCCAAACCCAAAGCATGTGAACGACATAGGTGCCCATAGTGGTCGTTAATTGGAGGAGTTAACTCCTAAAAATGCAGCAACTATAGATAAGGGTAAAGAGAAAGTAAGCAGTGAAGCTGGGCCACTTTCACCAGGAACTAACAAGCAGACCAGGACTAAACCATCTTCTCCATTCATGAGGAAATTCAAGAACAGAAGAAGGATGAATGTTTTGGTAAGTTTATTAAGCTCCTTAAGCAGGTACAGGTTAACTTGCCTCTCATTGATGTGTTGCAGGTTATTCCTAAGTATGCCAAGTATGTGAAGGATATTGTTGCTAACAAGAGCAGGCTGACAGAGTATGAAACATTGGCATTTACTGAAGAGTGCAGTTCTAGGATTCAAAACAAATTATAGGCAAAGAAAAAAGATTCAGGGAGCTTTACAGTGCAGATCATAATTGGGAGGTGTATAAATGCTAGGGGTTTGTGTGACTTAGGAGCTCGCATAAACCTAATGTCGATGTCTATGTTCAAGAAGATAGGATTGGGGAATTCAAAGCTGACCAACCACTTTCAGACCGCTCTGTGGCTAGGCCGGACGAGATTATAGAGGATGTAATAGTCCTAGTGGTATCTCTCATGTTTCCCCGTGGACTTGTAATTCTAGACTTTAAGCCTGATCCAAAATTTTCATTTTTTGGGATATCCCTTTTTGGCCACTAAAGGAGATTTGATTGTGTTGCAACAAGTAGGCTGATAATGGGGGCTCATGATAAAGTAGAGGTGTTCGATGTTTACAAGGCAATGAAGTTGCCTGTAATTTATGAGGAGCTATCATCTATCACAGTCATTGATAAATAAGTGGAAGATAAGTACACCGAATCAAAATACCCTCTTGAGTGAGTGTTTGTGGGCCATGACATTTATGGGGATGCATAAGCTAATGAGTTGTTATAGATTCTGGATGTAGCAAATATAAACATTCAGAAAAATTATGTTAGAGCCATTGAACAGAGTGTTGGGCCCTCCATCCAAGCTTTTGATTGAAGAAGCACCAAAGCTGGAGTTGAAAGCTCTTCCATCTTATTTGAGGCATGCTTTTCTGGGTGAGAATGACATTTTTCCTATAATTCTTTCGGCAGTATTTTCTGAAGTACAGGTTGAAGTAGCTCTAGCAACATTGAGAAGGAGAAAGATGGCGATTGGATGGAAGATGTCAGATATACATGGTATTAGCCCAGCACTATGCATGCATAAAATATTTATATAGGAAGGGAACAAGCTGAGTGCACAACACCAACATTGACTTAATCCTGTGATAAATAATGTGGTCCACAAAGAGGTTCTCAAGTGGCTAGATGCAGGTATTGTGTACCTTATCTCTGACAATAAGTGGGTTAGTCTTATGCAATGTGTAACCAAGAAGGATGGTATGACTGTGGTGACTAATGAAAAGAATGAGCTGATATTGATGAGGAAACTCACAGTCTAGCATATTTGCATGGATTAAAGGAAGCTGAATGAGGCCACTCGCAAAGATCATTATCTGGTCCCATTAGTTAATCAAATGTTAGACTAGCTAGCAGGGCAAAAGTATTATTTTTTTCTGGATATCTATTCAGGATACAACCAGATTGTGATTGCTCCAGAAGATTAGGAGAAGACCACCTTCACTTTCCATTATGAAACACATGCCTTCAAGCATATGCCATTTAGATTGTACGATACTCCGGTCACTTTTTAGAGATGTATAATGACCATTTTTCATGACATGGTGGAGGAATTTGTGGAAATTTTCATGGATGATTTCTCTATCTTTGGTGAGTCATTTGATTAGTGTCTGTGGAATTTGGATAGAGTGTTGGCTCAATATGAGGAAACTAATCTAGTCTTGAATTGGGAGAAATGTCATTTCTTGGTGAAAGAAGGAATTGTTCTTGGCCCTAAAGTGTCCAAGGGCTAGAGATGGATCGAGCAAAAGTGGAAGTGATTGAGAAGCTGCCTCCTTCAATCTCTGTTAAAGGAGTGAGGAGTTTCCTTGGTCATGCGGGGTTATATAGGAAGGATTTCTCCAAGACTATAAGACCTATGTGTAGTCTGTTGGAGAAAGAGGTGGAGTTCAATTTTGATTAGAGATGCATCCGGGCTTTTGAAGCACTGAAGAAGAATCTTATAGAGGCTCCTATCCTGATTTCTCCTAATTGGGAGCTACCTTTCGAGTTTATATGTGATGCTAGTGATGTAGCGGTGGGAGAAGTGTTGGGACAATGAAGACAGAAAGTGTTTTACTCCATCTACTATGTGATTAAAACTCTTGATTTTGCATAGGATAACTACATAGTGACAGACAAGGAGATGCCTGCCTTGGTCTTTGCATTCGACAAGTTGAGGTCATACTTGGTAGGTACTAAAGTTATTGTTTATATTGATTGTGCTGCTATTAGGTACCTGATTAATAAGAAGGATGCAAAACCTTGGCTGATTAGATGGATTCTGCTACTTCAGGAGTTCGACCTTGAAATCAAAGACAGAAAGGGCACAAAAAATTAGATCGCAGATCACCTGTCTAGGTTGGAGAGTTCCCTATATGTGCGAGATGAAGGGCAAATTTGGGAGGACTTTTCTGATGAGCAGCTGCTGGCTTTAGAGGTTAGTGAGTTGTTATGGTATGCCGACCTTGTTAATCTTGTAGTGAGTGGAGTATTTCCACCTGGATCCACCAATTAGTAGAGAAAGAAGTTAAGTCTTGATGCACGGTTCTATATATAGGATGAGCCTTATTTGTTTAAGCAAGGCCCAAAAAGAGTGGTAAGGATATGTGTTCCTAAAAGCAAAGTCAAGAACATGTTAGAGAGTTGTCATGCATCTGTATATGGAGGTCATCATGGAGGTGAGTGTACAATCGATAACACTCAACTACATCTTTATGATTCAGAGTGTAGGTAGTCGCTAGCAATATAAACCCAATGTGTAAGGTCGGGGTCGAATCCCACAAGGAACAAATGTGTAGGCGATTGAAGAAATAAAGAATTACAGGCCACTAGTTTGAACCCGAAACAAATGATACAATTATAATATGAAGATTTTAGTAACAATTTAGGATGAGGGAAAGGGAACACGGATACAAGGGCGAAAGCCTTTCCAAGCAAGGAATCAAAGGAAATTTGGGGAATAGGAAGTCAATTATCATTCACATGATCCATTGCACCTTAATCTCATACAAACTCAATCAATCATGGATAAAATCATATATGGCTAGAGTCTAAGTTATCCACCTATTCCTCTCGAATATAGGCAAATAATTCTCAACTAGTTCTTATGAACCCAATTGAGTGACAATACAATTGATTCAACATAGGCAATGCATGGATTAAACTATTTCTAGATAAAATTCAAAGTATGAGATGCCAAAACCTCAAATTATGCACTAATCAACTTTTTCCAAGCTCAATTTCTCTTTCAAGCTCAATCGAAGTAATGGGCAAGTCCGAGTGATCAAATCCATAGGAAAGCATTTAAAGTATGAAATTAATTAGATAATCAAAGACCTAATTCATAAATGGAAATATATTCGATTAATTGTAAAAGCAAAAGAATAAAATCAACAACCCAATCAATTGTCTATTACTAACATAAAATCCCAATTCTATTGTGATAATTACACCTATAATTCATGCAATACAAATCAAGGACATGAAGAAAGGACAAAAATAGTTACAATTACGAATTCATCTCCAATCTGATAGGTAATGGTAGGGAACTTGCTATTGAAACCTAATACCAAGCTATGGATTGTTCTTCAAGGTGTTCTCTCTGTGTGTGATGTAGAATTCTTTTCAACTTTCTTTTCCATAGGTTTTCCATCAGCTTTTGGGAGAATTTGGGGTCCAAGGGTGTAAAATTCTAAAACTACCCTTCCATTCTATCCGACAGTTGCTAAAGCGACACTATGTTCGCAAAAGAGGAACTCGCTTTGTTCGCTTAAGTGAGCCTCTTGGTACTTAAGCGACATTAGAGGCCCATTTCTGCACTATTGTTTCTACTCATTTTCCTCAATTCTTGTGTTTTCCATCAAAACTCCTTGTAATCCATAAATACCTGAAATAAGCATAATTCAATGGGTAATTAGCCTCAATCATTAGATTAACAACACAAAGGCATAAGAAAAGAGCTCCAAATGGGTGAAAATCACCCACTCATCAACAACTCACAAGGTGCTTCAATCTGGGTTCTTCTGGCCGACATTATTTAAAGATGCATTAAAATATATGAATAAATACGATCAATTCGAGAGGATGGGGGCTATATCCCAGCGTCATGAAATGCCACTCAACAATATCTTAGAAGTTGAAAATTTTGATGTGTGGGGAATAAACTCAATGGGACCTTTTCCTCCTTCTAATGGCAAATAGTATATATTAGTGGTTGTGGATTATGTATCCAAGTGGGTTGAGTTTTAGCTCTTCTTACTAATGACTCAAAAGTGGTGATCAAGTTCATTAAGAAGCTTATCTTCACTCATTTTGGTACTCCTCATGCCATGTTTAGTGATGGAGGAACACAATTTATAAAACAATTGGTGTAGAACTTATAGGCTAAGTATGGGGTGCGACACAAAGTGGCTATAATATACCACCCACAAACAAGCAGCCAAATGGAAGTATCAAACCAGAAGGTAAAGCAAATCTTGCAAAAAATAGTGAATACACAGTAGAAGATTGGCAAAGGAAGTTGGATGATGCGCTATGGGCGTATAGGATGGCATATAAGACACCTATTGGGACTTCTCCCTATCAAATGGTGTTTGGCAAAGCATGTCATCTCCCAGCCGAGCTCGAACTCTAGGCGTATTGTGCTATTAAAAAGCTAAATCTTGATTCCGAGTTAGCAGCTAAAAAGAGACTTGGGCAATTGCATGAGTTAGAAGAGTTTAGACTCCACGTCTATGAGAGTGCCAAGCTCTATAAAGAGAAGACTAAGTGATGACATGACAAGCACATAGTCTCTCAAATATTTGAGCCAAGCCAAAAAGTCTTGCTATACAACTCCAGGTTGAAGATATTCCCCAATAAGCTAAGATCAAAGTAGAGTGGTCTATTTGAGATGGTTCAAATGGCGAAGCATGGAGCTGTAAAATTGCGGAATTTTGGAATGCAGACAAAAGCTCTACCTTTTTGGTAAATAGGTAAAGATTTAAGAACTATTTTGAAAACGACGAAGATCATGACAATGAAGTGCTTGAACTCAATGATGAGTGATACTTGAGATGGGTCGTACCGTGAAGTTAAATCAGGTGCTACGTGGGAGGCAGCCTATGATCATTAGGATTTTTTCTTTCTAGTTTTTGTTTATAGCTTAAGTCTAAGTTTTGATTTTTAGTTTTTGTTTTTTTGTATTCTTTTTATTTTCTTGTAACTTTTATAGTAGTTAAGCTATTTTTAATATTTGTAAACCATAAAAAAATTATAGCAACAGTGGAGATCGGGACGTCTCTCCGCCGTGGACTTCAGCCTGGATTTTGGTATTTCGACAGGATTTACAAAAATGGGACAAGAGTGAAGCCTACGACATCTCTGCATAGCGGACCTGGTAATTTTCTTTTGCTTTTTATTAAAAAGTTGGGTTTTGCTCAATTTTTACCCAAATAACCCAACCCCAGTCCCTTTTTAACCCCTATTTTAGCCCTATTCCCCCCATTCCTCCAAAAATTTAAAAGAGAAGGCACGAAGAACACTCCCCCTCCCAAAGCCCTAACATTTTCAACTTTAAATCCATATCGAGGATTTGAATTTATTCATCAAGTTCTTCTAAGTGCTTCATCTTAAGTATCCAAGGTATGTTTTCAACTTCTTCTTTTCTCTCTTTGGGTGAAATTTTGGAAGTGGATTCACGTGGGTCAAAATTTTTGTGAGTTCTTTCTCCAATATTGGTTACAAATTGTGAAAGTATATTCATGGGGGAAGCGATTACGTTCTTAGACCTATTATATGGTACCCATGAATGTAAGTCTTGCTTGAATTGACTCTTGAACTTGAGAATGTTGAAAATTCATTCTAGGGTGGAATAATTTGTTGGTTGTGTGAAGTCTTGAGTAACACATGATAATTGAAGGTTTCAAAAGCCATAGACTCGAATTCTTAAGTAGACTGAATACAAAAATGGGGAATGTGTACTTAAAGTATTATGGGAATGAAATTGTAAGGATTATAACGATGAAGGGAAGTCTGAGTACCTTTTTCTTTGTAGAGAGTGTTCTAGTACATAAGTGTAGGGTGTGATTTTGTTGATTGGATTCCTAGTGGCTGACTATAGTGGTGTCTTTTTCTAGGAAACTATGTCTGGAACTCACAGATCCATAAAGGAGCCCGCATTATCGGTAAGGAATCGAAAGAGGGTTCATGGTGGGGCTTCTGTACCTTAGCAACATTAGTACCACATGTTCAAATGCACCAATATGGCTTAGGGCAGTCAGCACAGCTGTGAAAACTTGGTATAAGGAACACACTGAGGCCAAGTACTTTTTTGATGTGTGTATTGTGGATGAGAATCTACAGAGAGAGTTCCCTCAGATAACGAGGCACATCCTGGAACTCCACATGGAGTTTATTTTTGCTGACCTGATGGATTGTAATCTGCATATGGTCTGGGAGTTTTATGCTAATTGGCAACCAGAGCATGTTTGCATTTTGTGAATGTGAGAGGGATTGATGTTCCACTCACTCTGTTGGCACTGAATGAGCTCTTAGGGACTTCTGAACTGTCATCTGCTATGTTGACTGGGCTAAACATTCGCCCACCCTATCAGGACATCAGACACACTTTGTATGGCTACCAGTCCACAACTAAGTAGACACACCATGGGCACCAAGTCTGCCACCAAACCTACCCGTTTGCCCACATAAATAGGGAAGTGCGTGTGTGGCTTAAGATTGTGATGAACTCTTTGATAGCAGGCCTGTATTTCACTGATGTCTCGAGAGACTGTGTTTGTTTGGTGTATGATCTGATGAAGGGAACTGCAATTAATATGGGATCTGTGTTAAAGTCTACCATGTGCAAAGCTAAGGTCCATTGCGGCAGAAGGTATGCTTTTGGTGGATTAATTACTCTATTATGTCGGAATACGGGGGTGTCCGAAGAATGGTTAGACTACATGTCCCCCTTTACACAGTGACTATAGATGTGGTGAAAACCAAGGGCCCAGATACCAACCATATGTAATATCCTGGGCGTTTGAAGGTTAGAATATGATATAATAAGGTTAAGCATTCCAAAAATGGTCTCGGTGGATTTTTAGGACCCATATATTGAAAGATAATTTTTTCAAAAAATTGCACAAAATAGTAGGGTGCGCGAGAAGTATTCATTTCAGACTTTTTCCCCCATAGGGAAAACTTTCCCTAAGTCAAAATTTGGCTAAAATCTCATTCGCTCAAAATCGGCCTATCCAGGAACAAGTTCGCATCGCTGCCTTCGCGTAGGTTTTCTGTTCGAATTCAGTTTTTAAATGGAGACACTTTAGATATTTGCATAATTATTAGTTAATAAACCTGGACATTGTTAGGACCTAATTCGGCTCTATAAACTAGCCTAAACCTCTAATTTCATTCATTCTTTCACTATTCACCTATTCAAATATTTCTCTCTCTACAAAAGCTCTCAAGGACTCCATGGAAGACTTCCAAAAAATTCTCTCAATCTCTCCATTGAAAGTCCAAGTTTCTTCCAATTTCTTTGGTCTTCTCACTCAAGGTATGTGGGTATTTGATCTTAGGGTACTTTCACCCATGGAGCCCAAAAAATTCTCTACTTTTTTAATTAATTAAAGTGTGTATTTTATGGGTGTTACTATCAATATTTTAATTAAATGAATTATAATTTCTAGTTATGATTATGATCCTATTTCAATATAAATAATGGCTATTGCATAGAATTGAATAGTTTTTCTATGAATTTTACTATCTTGATCTTTGGGGTTTATGATATGTATTATGAGTATTTTCAATTATACTTCCAATTGATGTTATTTTCATGAATTATGTATGGGCTGATATAAAGTATATGATCATGTATGTTTTCAATCCAATTTCATGATTTTTAAGTCAATTGATCATGTATTCATATCTCTATCCTAATTTCAAGTATAAGCTATGATCATGCATTTCAAGTATGCAAGCAAGTTTTATGAATGAGGGTGACATAAAACCCTAATGATGTTTCTATGAAAAGGATTCATAATAATGGAAGACCTACACCCACATTACATGAATCACATGATAATGAGCTATTTCTATGAACAAGTTTATGAAGTATGATTATAAAAGTCTTATTATTTATGAAAAGTATGATTTATGATTATGATATGATATGTATTCTGTGTGATGTTGACTTAACATCGAGAGGACTTTGATATGGAGGCTCGATCTAAGCCTTAGTAACAACCTCTACTCCCTTAAACTACATTGCCACCATAGGTTTGCCAATATGGCCTAGCTAGTGGATCAACAAATAACACTTAATGATAATAATGTTGGATGGAGTCTACCTTGGCATGTAGCCTCGCCCCTTCTCATTGTGGGAATCATCAAATTCCATGTAGTATCTCACATGATCTTATTATCGGTTACGGTTATCTCCCACATATGTATGGTCCTTATAATGTTTTACAAAACTATTCCTATCCTTTACTTTTATATGATACTCTTATGGTTTAAAGTGCTTTGACCTTTCAAATGCTCTCTTATGATTTTACTACTTCTCTTATCATGCTATTTTAAAATGGTCAATTGCACAACATGGTTGTAATTTTACATTGCATTGCCTACATACTTAGTACAGTTAAAAGTACTAATGCATATTTATTGCCTACATTATATCACAATGTAGGGACGGACACTCCATCTTATTCTTGTGGCTAGTCAGTGATCCATTTGAAGAGTTTGTGGTGAGTTCTCATGCTTCAAGGGCAAACTGGGTCATTCTTTCTTTTATTTCTATTTTTAGACTATTTTGATATTTTGAGACTATTATATGTCATGTTATTACTTTCTTGAGGGTGAGCTAGGAACGTGTCCTTATCCCCGCCTATGTAGTCAAGTAAAGGCATATTGGATAACTATGTAAGAAGTCTATGTTGTCTGGATTCTCTCTAGTTATACTATGCCTTCTTGGACTTTTATGAGTTTTCGCTATTTGTTACCTTATGTATACTTATGATATGCTAGGAGGCTTGGTTAGGGTTTCTTCGGGAATTCTAATCACCATGTCACAACTAGGCCTAGTTCGGTTCATGACAAATTTGGTATCGGAATACAAGATTTTGACGTGTCCTAGGGAGTCTAACATGCCGCATCAAATAGTGTCTTATTCATGGGTGTGATGCGCACCACATCTATGTGTAGGAGGCTATGAGTCATTTGAGGAAATCTCTTTCTTTCATGATCTATGTCGTGCAATAGAGTGTAATCTAATTCTTTTCCTCTAACGAATGTTCTTTGCGATTTTTAGCAAATGCCTCTAAGAGGAGCTCCACGTCAAAGAGGGGTTGATGCTAATGAGGGACAATCCCCTTAAGCTCCTAATGATTCTCTAGCCGATCAAGTTACTTATGCCGAGTTTCGGACCACCATCTCTATGCTAGCCCAAGCCATGACTACTTAAGTGAACCTAGGAGTTGTGGCTCCTCCAAATGTGTCTACACCGGCTTCAAGGGTTAGAGATTTTATAAGGATGAATCCTCCTGAGATTCATGGGTCCATGGTTGATGAGGATCCCTAAGACTTTGTTGATGAAGTGCATAAGATTGTTGCTGTTATGGAGGTATCTTCGGAGAAGAAGGCAAAATTGGGGGCCTACCAACTCAAAGGTGTTGCTCAAGTATGGTACAATCAATGGAAGGCTGAAAGGGTTGAAAAAAGTCCCATATGTTGGGAGAATTTCAAAGTTGCATTTTTTGACCACTTCTTCCCATTTTAATTAAGAAAGGCAAAAGTGCTGGATTGTTTCAATCTCAAGCAAGGTAACATGAGTGTGAAGAAGTATGGCCTCAAGTTCACAAAGTTATCCAAGTATGCTCCTTCTTTAGTTGTCAACTCTTGTGTCTAAATGAGTAAGTTTATTTTTGGTGAGTCAGACTTGGTGATGAAAGAATGCTGAACCGCTATGCTCATCAAAGATATGGATATTTCTAGGCTCATGAAATATGCTGAACAAATTAAAGGGGAAATCTTAAGGAGAGGAAGGTGAGGGAGTTCTATAGGGCTTGATTTGAAAGTGAGTTTTCTTAATCCAAATTCGGTGGTGGCAATGGCCTTTTCTAAAAAGGACAAGGTTCTTCACAATCTTCAGGCCAAATATTTGATAAAGATAGGGTGCCCAACCCTATGGCCCAAGGTGGTAGTTCTAGTGGGTCTACTCCTCCTTAGTGTACCAAGTGTGGGAGAAACAATGAAGGTAAATGTTTGGTTGGTATGGGTGCTTGTTTTGGATGTGTTAAAATGGCGCACAAGATCTCCGAATGCCGTAACAAGGGGAGAGAAGAGTGTCCTCAAGGGAAATTAACGCAAGGTGGATAAGCTCAACAAGGTGGTGGCCCACTCCAAAATAGGTTCTATGCACTCCAAGCTAGAAAAAACGTTGAGCAGTTTCCTAATATGGTTACGGGTATATTGCGGGTCTTTGACTTTGATTTTTATGCTTTAATTGATCCGGGTGCCACATTGTCTTTTTTTACTCCTTACCTTACTATAAGATTTGATATATTCCCCAAAATCTTGTTAGATCCTTTTTTAGTTACTGTCCCATTGCCCGTTGGTGATTCAATTCTAGGCAAGAAAGTCTATAGAAATTGCCCCATGTCGGTCTTGCATAAAATAATCCCTTGTGATCTTGTTGAACTTGACATGACCAATTTGATGTTATTCTTGGTATGGATTGGCTACATGCTTCCTATGTATCTATTGATTGTAGAAACTGTATGGTGAAATTCCAATTTCCTAATAATTCGGTATTTAGGGGTCAATTTATATCGTGCCTAAAAGCCCAAAACATTATTTCTAAGGGGTGTATATATCATCTAGTGCGAGTTAGGGATACGAATTTCGAAGCTCCTACTATTGAGTTGGTTCATATTGTAAATAAATTCCCCAATTTGAATTCTGATGACTTGCCTGGTATTCCCCCCAAAAGGTAAATCAATTTTGGTATAGATCTTCTTCCCAACACTCAACCCATCTTTATTCCTCCTTATCGTATGGCCTCGGTGGAACTTAAGGAGTTGAAAGAACAATTGAAGAATTTGTTATATAAGGGTTTCATAAGGCCAAGTATTTTACCATGGGGTGCCCCATATTGTCTGTTAGAAAGAAGGATGAGTTACTTTGCATGTATATAGATTACCATAAATTATCATCTAGTTTGGATTAGAGATACTAATTCCGAAGCTCCTACTCCTGAGTCAGTTTCTGTTGTTAATGAGTTTCTGGATGTTTTCCCCGATTACTTACCATACATTCCTCCCAAAAGGGAAATAAACTTTGTATCAATCTTTTTCTCAATACTCAGCCTATCTCTATTACTCCTTATCAAATGGCCCCAGCAAAATTGAAAGAGTAAAAGGATCAATTGAAGGATTTATTTGATAAGGTCTATATTAGATCGAGTATCTCTCCATGGGGTGCTCTAGTTCTCTTTGTCAGAAAGATGGATGATTCTCTCTGTATGTGTATTGATTACCGATAATTGAATAAGGTCACAATTAAGAATAAATACCCCATTCCAAGAATTGATGACTTTTTCGACCAACTTCAAAGAGCAAGTTACTTTTCAAAGATTTATCTTCGATTAGGTTATCATCAACTCCTAGTAAGGGAATGTGACATTTCGAAAATGGCTTTTAGAACTCGGTATGGTCACTTTGAATTCTTGGTTATGTATTTTGGACTAACAAATACCCCTACAACTTTTATAGATTTGATAAATAGGGTGTTCAAGCAATACTTGGATATGTTTGTTATTATGTTCATTGATGATATTTTGATCTATTCTCGGAGTGAGGACGATCAGCCCGATCATTTAAGGATAGTGTTGCAGATTCTCAAGGATCGTCAGTTGTTTGCAAAATTTAATAAGTGTGAATTTTAGTTAAGGTCAATTGCTTTGCTTGACCATATCGTCTCTGGAGAAGGAATTATGATTGACCCAAAGAAGACCGAGGTGATAAATAATTGGCCTAGACCGTTGTCCCCTTCCAATATTTGGAGCTTCTTTGGCTTAGCCGGTTATTATAGACGGTTTATGGAAGGTTTCTCTTCCATTGCATAGCCCTTGACTACTCTGAATAAAAAAAAGTTAAATTCCAATTGTCCTAAGCATGTGAGAGGAGTTTTGAAGAGTTGAAGGATAGACTTACCTCTGCTCCGATATTGACCTTGTCGAAAGGTTCCGATGGGTTAAGGCAACCTAAGGTTCATGAAAACAATTACTCGACCCATGATTTGGAGTCAGAGGCCATGGTATTTACTTTAAAGTTGTAGAGACACTATTTGTATGGCATCCATATGGATGTATTCACCTATCTTAAGAATTTGCAATATGTGTTCACTCAAAAGAATTTGAATCTTCGACAAAGGAAGTGGATTGAATTGTTGAAGGATTATGACATGAGTGTCCTATACCATCCGAAAAAGGAAAATGTGGTTGCTGGTGCTCTTAGTAGGATGTCCATGAATAGTGTTTGCCATATTGAGGATGAGAAGAAGGAGCTAGTTCGGGATTTTCATAGAATAGCCCATTTGGGTGTTCATTTGGTTGACTCCGAGGATAGTGGTGTCATTGTGCAAATTGGTTCTGAATCATCTTTTTTGGTAGATGTTAAGGCAAAAAAAGATAATGATCCTTCTTAGGTTTTATTGAAGAAAACGGTTGCCAAAATGCCATTGAGGCTTTCTCCCAAGGGGGAGATGGTGTTTTGAGATATCTAGGCCGATTATTTGTTTTGGATGTAGATGGCTTGAGGGAAATGATATTGTCCGAGGCTCATAGTTTAAGATATTCTATTCACCTGGGTCCCATAAAGATGTATCGTGATTTGAGGGAAGTGTATTGGTGGAATGGCATGAAAAGAGATATTGCGGAGTTTGTGGCTAATTGTCCAAATTGTCAATAAGTGAAAGTTGAGCATAAAAAACCGAGAGGTTTGGCTCAAGATATTGAGATTCCTACTTGGAAGTGGGAAGCCTTGAGTATGGACTTCATTAGTAGCTTGCCGCATACTCGTAGGCAACATGATTCTATTTAGGTGGTTGTTGACCAAATGACTAAGTATCTCATTTTCTTCCCGTTAAGACTTCATATTCAGTTGAGGACTATGCTAGATTATATATTTGAGAGTTAGTTAAACTTCATGGTGTTCCATTGTCTATCATCTCAGATCGAGATACTCAATTTACATTTGCCGAATCACTCATGTTATGATCTTCTACATTCTGGGTCTTCTCGTTCTGTCATCTGGCTTATGTTCTTCATGTAACATTCAAACATTGATGATTTCTATCTCCTATGATTTGAATACACATCAATTCTCAAGCCCCGCTATTATTTGCTACATTTAAACGGGTTTGAGGTTAGTTTTGGAGAACTTTCCAAAAGGGTCTTGGTAATCAAGTGAAGCTTAGTACAATTTTTCACCCACAAATGGATAGTCAGGTCGAGTGTACCATTCAGACATTGGAGGACATGTTGAGAGAATGTATTATTAATTTTAAAGGAAATAGGGATGATATTTTTCCATTGATAGAGTTTGCCTATAATAACAATTATTATTCTAGCATTCAGATGGCTCCATTTGAGGCCTCATATGGTAGGAGGTGTAGATCTCCTATCGGTTGGTTCAAGGTTGGTGAAGTGGATTAATAGGACCAGAGTAGGTATTTGAGGCTATGGAAAAGGTCAGAATCATTAGGGAAAGATTTAAGACAACCCAAAACCGATAGAAATCCTATTCAGATGTGAGGAGAAGGGCACTTGAGTTTGAAGTTAATGATTGGGTTTACTTGAAAATTTCACTCATGAAGGGTGTGATACATTTTGGTAATAAAGGGAAGCTTAGTCTCCATTTTTTCATCCATATCAGATTTTGAGGTGGATTTACAAGATGGCTTATGAGTTGAATTTGCCTTCTGATTTTGCATCGGTGCATATGGTGTTTCATGTGTCCTTATTGAGGAATCTTGTTGGTGATACTACCTCCATTGTACCATTAGATAGCATTGATGTAAGAGAGAGTATCTCATTTGAGGAAGTCTCGGTTGAGATCTTAGACCAGAAAGTTAGAAAGTTTAGAAATAAGGAAATAGCTTTACTTAAGTGTTATGGAGGAACCAAGAGGTTGAGGGTGCTACATGGGAAGCCGAAGCTGATATGTTGTCACGATATCCTCATCTCTTTCCTTCCATGACAGTTGAGGTATTTAGTTCCTTCATGATCTATTAAGCCCAAATCATATGTTTAAGCCATTCTCATGTTTCCATATGCATTCATGTTCATGAAATGAGTTTTAAAGTCATGTTTTAGTTTTAGATTGAATATTTCATGTTTTATGCATTTTCGAGATGTTTTGGGCTGCTATTTCCTTTCCTATTCAGTTCATGCTAGTTTGAGTCCCATTCATGGATGTATCTTCCCAAGAGGGAGATATAAGACCCCAGAATTTGGAAAGTCATAAAATGAGGTTCAAAAGAAGTCTTAGGAAAAATATCAACTTTTGCACCATATGAAAACCACATACAAGGTTCACGATCCGTGATCCTCAGTACGGTCCGTTCTACACTCCATGGTGGAAGTCCTGAAACTCAGGGTTTGTAGGGAAGGGTTCACGACAGGGATCATAGGCTGTGATAAGCATCATGAGCCGTGGTGCCCTTCGTGGTGGACACCCCTTGAGACCCCCAGATTCCATTACAAGTCAGGGACCATGACCCCCCTCCCCTATGCCCCATGGTGACCTTTACGGCTTATGGTGGTCTCCATGAAGGGACCCCTGCAAAACCCCAAGTTTCCAAAGTTGAAGTCCACCACCACGACCATGAATACGACCTGTATTGGTCTTCACGGGCTGTGGTAGAGATTTATTCAGTGATCCGAATCCAATTTAAGTTGGGGGTATTCTGGTCATTCCCTATATTTTATTAAATAATGTGGATTCTTTTTGGGACTATATTCTAACCTATTAACTATCCTAAGGTCTTCTAACCCTCTCATTATCTCCCAAACACTCCAAATCAAAATCTTCTCTATGAAAGTGTGCCATCCAAGTCTTCTTCTAGGTATGTGGGACTTCATTCATGGTTACCTTTCACCCATGGAATCCCTAGTTTTCTCTCCAAATTCTTTATGATTTTGATAAAAAAAAAAGCCCTAATTTTATGATAATTCATTGGGCTCTCTTATTCATGATATATGTTATGATTATTGTTTAAATTATGCATCCAATTGATATTATTTTCATGAATTAGGTATGAATTGGTATAAAGGATATGATCATGCATGTTTTCAATCCAATTTTATGATTTCCAAGTAAATTATTCATGTATTCAAGTTTTTACCCTAATTTCAAGTATAAGCTATGATTTGAATTTCAAGTATGCAATTATGTTTTATGAATGAGGGTGACTCAAGACCCTAATTATGTTTGAATGAACAAGGATTCGTAATGATGGAAGGCCTACACCCACATTACATGAATCACATGACAATGAGCTATTCTTATAAACAAGTTTTATGAATTATGATTATGGAAGGCTTATGAATTATGTCAAGTATGATTTATGATATGATATGTATTCTTGGGATGTTGACTTAGCAACAAGAGGACTTTGAGGTGGGGACTCGACCCAAGGGGTCCTTACTAGCAATCTCTAGTCCCTTAACTATCTTGCCACCGTAGGTTTGCCAATATGACTTAGCTAGTGGATCCACATATAACACATGTTTATATTATACAGAGTCTACTTTAGCAAGTAGCCTCCCCCTTCTCAATGTGGGGATCATCGGATTTCATGTAATAGCTCGGATGGTCTTATTGTCAGATACAGTTATCTCCCACATATGTATGGTTCTTATGATGATAAAGTTTTGATGCCTTGACCAATGATTATGATGTTTTAATGTTTTCATGGTTTTACTCATGTTTTAAGATATTGGTCTTGCATCTCATGATCTATATTTATTATGTCCTATATTTATTGTTCATGCATACTTCTCATATATTTAGTGCATTCCATGTAATAACGCATACTTTTGCCTACATTGTATCATAATGTAGGGTCTGATGATTATGGTTATCCTCTTCCTACTTGTGGCTAGAGTTTATACCTTGTACTGTTGGTGAGTCATCACATTTCGAGGACATGACATTATTTCATTTTGATAGTTGACTTCTTCATTACTTTTATGTTGGCATGTGTGATCTTGGGACTTGTCTTATTCCCCCATCGAGTTAGTAAAGGCATGTTAGATATTCATGGAGTCTATGTTGTTGCTTTTGCTCATTTTGCGACTTATGCTCCTTTTATTGGGGTATCTTGATTTAATTTTATTTGATCTATTCACCTTATGTATGCTCATGAATTTTATACTAAAAGGCTTGGTTGGGGTTCCTTGAGATTCTAATCATCGTGTCACGGCTAGGCCCTAGTTTAGGTCTGAACAATATGTATATATCAAAACCATGTGAGCGTGGACTTATTTCCGTGCCTATTTCCCTTTACCAAGTCAAGTCATGTTACTAACACCCAAGTAATTCATATGAATTTAACCCATCGGAAATCAATAATCCACACAACATACAGATCATACCAAAATTAGGTAAATACAAGTCACAAAGTAGCGGTACTAACCTAGAACTCTAGCTAGTTCAAGTCCAAGGTCTCGAGACCAACAAGTACAAATAAAGTGAATAATCCAAAGATA
Source organism: Solanum dulcamara (assembly GCF_947179165.1). Classification (NCBI taxonomy): domain Eukaryota; kingdom Viridiplantae; phylum Streptophyta; class Magnoliopsida; order Solanales; family Solanaceae; genus Solanum; species Solanum dulcamara. The sequence goes on along the minus strand of NC_077237.1, from coordinate 50,718,548 downwards.
ACACAAATATCAAACTATCCTAACCAAGTCTAAAGAAGAACCCGTAACCTACCTCAAGGCCGAAATCGCACCTGAACCTCTATTATGGAGCTTTTCTTTTTTGTAGAGCCTCTAAATAGTGTCACTCTATCTAATTAGCGGAGAGAACATTAGAATAAGACAATTGGTACACATATTATAATTTACAAATTTGAAATAAAAAATGGGCTAAAATTAGACCTTGAGACCCAACAAAATTGCAATAGTGACTCCGTCACAAGTTCCAAATGAGCTCAAGGAATTTATGCTCCAAAAATGGGCACAATCCGAGCTAAAATTGTCCCAGAACAGTTCCACCATTAAAGGAGTTAAAATGGATCAAACCTTAAGTTTAGGGAGAAATTAACGAAAATTACCAAGAGAAACGGAAGATTCAACAACCTTGGCATGTACCGACGTGAATTTCCAACATCCTCTAACAAGAATTGCCAAATTTGGACAAGAATTGCTTCCAAAATCATGATTTTTCTATGTCAATAGTGAAGGATTGCATACTGAAAACAGGCTTAAAAGTTCACTGGTGCCAGGCCTTTTGGCCTTCCCAAACGCAGAAAATAACTCCATGAACGTGGAGGTCAGTCAATTGACCCATTGAGGATGTAGAGGCTAGTCGCGAATGCGGAGCACTGACCTAGTGACCTCCATGAATATGGAGATCCTCCTGCAATAGTGGAGCATAGGCCTATTGGCCTCTGTAAACGCAGCCAGGGGCCCATGATCGTGGAGAAGGAATGTCAGCTACACCAGCAACTAAATATCAGCAATCACCCAAGGATGAAAATTTCCCTGTTGGAGACTCAAAACTCATTCGAAACCCCATCGATACAAACAAATCATGCTACCCTATTGGAAAAGGCATTTCAAACTCAATGGAAATGACGAAACAACCAACAGAGGCCGTCTCGTCAAAATATTAACAAAAGTCAACACTTATAAAGAATTCACAAACAAAGCACCCAAAGAAACAAACTTATCCCAACAGTCTCAGGAATCAAACCAAAGGCCGTTCTAGATCAAACTTAAAATTCTGGAGCTAATCGCACTAACGGAATTTCAATCCAAGCACGTTTATCAAGAATATTGATCAAAGTTAAACTTTGGCCAAAACTTCAAAACTAAAACGCCTAATCGTACAAACTCAAAATGAAAATCCAGAATCCTAAACTGATCATCACACTAGACCAAAATGACCCTTATGGAGCTGATGGAAATTGACAGAATCCTCATCCAAAATCATAATCTCCAAATGTTGACTAAGTCAACTCTTTCAAGCCCTAGGCCTAAAAAATGGCCAAACTCACTCAAAACTCACCCGACCTCCTTGGAAAGCATGACACCTATCCCAACATCGTACAAATGCTACAAAGAAGCTATAGGAGGGGTAAAATAGTAAAAGTATGCAAAAATATGAAAATGACCACGAGAGTTATTACATACATATTATTTTGTGGTCTTGCATAATTATTACTCCATATAAAGGTAATTGACTTTAATATCTATTTGAAAAAGTAAGAAATTAAACATGTTGATGGGATGTTATCACTAATTAAAAAAAGTTCAGAAGAAGAAGATATATATGAGTAGGTTGAACACTACATTCACTATATGGAAATTTTGAATTAAATTTCATGTTGGTAAATCAATTTTTAAGTAAGCCTAATCAATGAGAGTTTTTTCCTGTCCTTAAACTTATGTTAATTAAACGGTTTCACATAAAATAAAATAATAATAATAATAAATAAAATGATAATTTTACTACCATATCACTCTTAATTATTATAAGTTATCTCATTCATTATGAAATAAATAATAATACTTAATAAAAAAATTGAATAGGTATAAAATGATAAATTATCTCTTATATTTGAATTAAATATGTGAAAATAAATATTTATTTTTGGTATAGTAAACCAACAACAATGAATAAAGGAGTATATTTGGAGGAATGTTCTCATAGAATCCCCTCCCTCCCCCGTTATTATCAAAATCAATAAATTATTATCAAAATCAATAAATTTTTCATAATCTATCTTATATATATATATATATATATATATATATATATATATATATATATATATATATATAGGAGAGGCAAAAAATACAACATGCCAGGACCACAAAAAGTATTGTATTTATCATTAAATTAACATCTATATGTTCTATATTCGATATATTATTATTAGGAGAGGTTAAAACCTCCACATTTAGCCAAGTGGCAGCGCAGTGGACATGTGGCAGTTTTTTTTAGATAAAATTAGTTAATTAGGTAATAATTAGTTATTATTTTTTTGCCCTTTTTAAAATTCAAACATATATCTCTATATCTATATCTATATCTATTTTTATATCCATATATACATATATATTTTTATTCTATATATTATTAATAGGAGAGGATAAATACTCCACATTAAGGCAAGTGACATTCCATGAATAAGGCATTTGGCATCTTCGGACAAAAAGTTAGTTAGATTAGATATTATTTAAAATTTTAAAAACTGAATGTCGAAAAATTAATTAAACAAAAAAAATTAAAACTATAAAAAATGATAAACTACCATGCAAATTAGAGCTTTGTCTTATTTCTTTCAATTATATATCCATTTTAATGTAAAGAACACTAAATTCTTTTACTATTAATCTATATCTATATCTTCTATATATGATTGTAATGACCCTCAGAGGCATTTTTGAAATATAGAATTCATTTTATCATTTAAAGCATTCCTATAGCGGCCCAAGTCATTTATGACTTATTGGCACTGATTGTTCGGTCGCCTAGTCATTCAATTGGGTTTTAGGGTCGTTTCCCTGTTTTGGAGCTTTTTATAACTTGAAAAATTGATTTCAGTCATAATTTCAGGAAAACGACCTTAGAATGGAATTCTGATAGTTCCATCAGATCTGTAATGACAAAATTAGGCTAGTAGCATGGTCAGCACAAGTATCAAGATAATTATTATGAGCTTGGGGTCATTTGGCGCTTTTGCCTTTGAAATTTGGCCAATGATTGACTTCGGTCAATGTTCTGTGGAAACTTGCTTGGAAGATAATTCTGGCAGTGCAGTTAGCTCTAAAATATCGAGTTTAGTCTACCATGACCCTTCATTTACTTTTTGAGGCTTTCAGTCTAATCCCGAGGCCCGTTGTGGAATTTGGCTAAAAATGACACTTGGGTGCGGGACCCAATTTATGTTAAAATGACCTCGTATGGAATTTTGAATGCACCATTGAGTCTGGAACATTAAATTTTGTGGGGTAGCATATCTCGTTGCTGCGCACGACGTTTCGAACGAATCTCGAGCACATTGTTGGAGAAATGGACATACCAAACTCCATTTTGCACCAACCGAGTCTAGTGCTGTCACTAAAGAAACTCTTGATCGCTAAAGCGATTGCCGCTAAAGTGGTCAGGGGGTCACTAAAGCGACCAAGCCCTCTTGGGTAGGTGAAGCTTAAGCGGCAGACCTGTCGGTAAAGTGACTGATCGCTTAAGCGACCTGGTGTCGCTAAAGTGATGCCTGCCTATTTGAGGTGGTCTATTATGACCCGACCTAGGTCTTAGTCGTAACATAAAGATTGGAATACTAGGGACCCCAACCATAAGCCATCTTATCATACATCACATACATAAGGTAAAGAACAATATAAAGATGAGAGAAGTAATCATTAAGTAGGGAATGGGACTAAGGGAAATCAACTCTATAAACGTCCAATCCGGACTACACCAATATATCGTCTAAACATGCCTCTAGTCTAATCTTTGACGAGGGCTTAGGAAAAACTCCTAGATTACCCTAACAATAGAAGAAAGTGTAAACAATAGTAACATGAATAAAAGTCTTATCCTTGGTAGAATGAGGATTCACCAACTTCTTTGAAATCTAACAAAAACTCTAGCCACGAGCGGGGTAGTCGTGAGTGTCGTCCGACCCTATATTATGAGATAATGTAGGCAAAATATGCGTTAGTGCATTTGAATGTACTAAGTATGTAAGGTATTCATGAACAAGTAAAAGAACATATAAATATGCCATAAGATGCATGACCAATCATAGTGAACATGAGTATGGCTTAAAAACAATTTAAAACATAAGAAACTCTTGGTCAATGCATATCATAAGACTTCAACTTTCAACTCATAACTTGACACCTCATAGCTTAACTTAAACTTGAACTTGTGTGGGATAAGATCGTTAACCAAAAACTAAGACCGTGTGAGCTACTACATGGAATCCAATGACTCCTGCATTGAAATAGGCCGATGACTCCTGTATCGAAACTGTGGAGGCTACCTTGCCAGGGCATAATCAAAGATACTCAACTCAACTGGGCTATGTGGATCCACTAGCTAGGCCATAAAGGCAACCTACATGGGCAACGTAGTTTAGGACTTTAGGTTACTACTAGGATTCCCTTGGATAACCAACTGCGTTATTCGACCGAACCCCACCTAGAAGTCATCTCGGTGCTTAGTCAATATCCCAACAAAAACTCATAAAAGATAATCATCACTTAGTAGGGAAAGATAGTAACTGCCTATCAATCCATCTTTAAAACATTTAAGAATAGCTCATCTAACTTGATGATTTATAAGGATCTATAACTTCGGTGAGAATTTTCCTTATTACCATCTCAAAACATCTAATTATCTTAACTTTGATCATCATCCCAATATTTAACTTTAAAATCATAATCTCCTCTATAACTCATTGAAAACTATCATTATAAATCATTTAACTCATGATTAACTCATAAAATTATCTTTACTTCATAATCATAGCTTGAAAATATAGCTTTATTCATGGGAATCTATAATTCAACTTGAAATCATGCAATTCATATAAAAACATACATATAAAGATCATTGATAACATTTAAAAATGAAATAAAATCAGCCCAATGCAATTAATCAAAACTAAGGTTCATAATCAATTGTAAATTGAATGAAAACTTGAGAAATCTTTGGGGCTTCATGGTGAAAAGGGCCCATGAATCAATCCCCACACACCTTGCTTAAAATCACTTAGAATTGAGAAGAAACCTTGATGAAATCTGGAAACCCTAGCTTGAATTTGGAGAGAAACCTTGCGAGAATTTGAGAGTTCTTGCCTTGGAAATTTTGAGAGAATGATTTGAATTGGAGGAGATTTTGAAGAATAGGGCATTTATAGACTTTGAACTTGGCTATAAAAGTGTCTAGGTTCATTGAGCCGAACTTTAGAAAAGACACAATTGCCCTTCATTAAATCCCATATTTTAAGTCAATGAATGGGTTTCTACGGGCTGTCTAAGTATTGATAAGTGGTCCAAACGACTTGTGCTGCAGGTCTTAGAAAAGGGCCTGAGAACATAGTCTCTGAAGTTTGTGAACGACCAATGTTTATGACCCGTTGTCTCAGAAACGGTCCGTTCTTAAGGCTCGTCCTGCAGGTGTAAAAACCTGCAAATATACTAGTCTCTAAATTTTGTGATGGGTGGTCTTTACGACCCGTCCTAGCTTCTACAACCCATCTTGCAAGTTCGTAGACTTGGCCCTGAGGGATCCTTGAAACTTGGCCTCTGAACTTAGCTTACGATGGGTTTCTATGAGCCTTTATCTTGAGGATGAATCATCATGACAAGCCATAGAACCTCTCCTAAGGGAAACTTCAACTTTTGCTCAAAGGGTCACTCTATGACTCAACTTTATGAGCCGAAGGCATCTCTATGAGCCGTAGAGGGACTCGTTCACCTGGATAGGTTAAAAATTCTAGGACTTTGTTCCTTGGTTCTAACTTTTCAACTTACAGGGTCTTACAATATCTCCCCCTTGGGAACATTCATCCTCGAATGAGATTAACTTATCATATGAAGGACACGGGAAGAGGACTAGCAACCCAACATGAACATCATGAAATCTTAAAATGCATGGAACGTGAAAACTTCAACTTAACACAAAAATCATGACTTTAAAAATCAATTTTTTCATGAACATGCATGCATATGAATGACATAGGAGGAACTGAATATGTAAGAGTTCAACTAGCTTGAATAAGAATACTTATTATTTAGGCTTGAGTAGAGAGAAAGAGATATATCCGCCTCTGCCTCCCAAGTAGCACTTTCTACTTGTTGATTCTTCCATAACACCTTGACGAACACAACTTCTTTGTTCCTCAACTTCTTAACTTGCTGGTCTAAGATTTCCACTGGAACTTCTTCATAAGTCAAATTTTCCTCAACACTTAAATATTTCAATGGCACAATGGAGTTTGGATCACCCATGAACTTCCTCAACAATGACACATGAAATACCGGGTGAACCTTAGATAACTCAAGTGGCAAATCTAACTCATAAGCCACCTTGCCAATACGTCTCAATATCTTATAAGATCCAACATATTTAGGGCTCAATTTCCCTTTCTTACCAAAACGCATTACACCCTTCATGGGTGAGACCTTTATATAGACCCAATCATCTACCTCAAATTCGAGCTCTCTTTTTCTATCATTGGAATAGGACTTTAGATGACTTTGAACCGTATTCAACCGCTCTCTTATGATTCTTACCTTCTCCATAGATTTGATAAGCAAATCTAGACCAATCAAGGCCATCTCATCAACTTCAAACCATCCCACCGGGGATCTACATCTCCTCCCATACAATGCTTCAAAATAAGCCATTTAGATGCTAGAGTGATAACTATTATTATAGGCAAACTCAATAAATGGCAAGTGTTCATCCCAACTTCCTTTGAAATCAATAACACATGCCCTTAACATATCTTCTAAAGTTTGGATCGTTCTTTCGGCTTGACCATTGGTTTGAGGATGAAAAATGGTACTTAACTTGACCTTTGTATCGAGACCCTTTTGAAACGACCTCTAAAAGTATGAAGTGAATTGTGTACCTTGATCCAATATGATGGACAAGGACACACCATAAAGTCGTACTAACTCACGAACATATAACTTAGCATAATCTTCGACACCATAGGATGTCTTAGCTGGTAGAAAATGAGCCGACTTGGTCATCCAATCCACAAAAACCCAGATGGAATCATGTTGCTTTTTAGTAAGAAACAAACCTGTTATGAAATCCATATTCACATATTCCCACTTCAAAGTAGGAATTTCAATATCTTAGGCTAGACCTCCCAGTCTTTGATGCTTAACTTTAACTTTCTGGAAATTTGGACACGTAACTACAAACTCCGCTATGTCATTCTTCATGCCATTCCACCAATATACATCCCTCAAGTCATGATATATCTTGGTAGAACCTGAATGAATATAGTATTTGGAACTATGGGCCTCATTCAATATCAACCCTCCCAACCTATCAATGTTAGGTACACACAAACTACCTTGGTAATGTAGAATACCATCTCCCTCTTAGGTGAAAACCTCTTTGGCTTTTTAGGGAATTGACTTGTTTACTCAACCAACATTGGATCTTGGTTTGGCTTGGCCTTAACATCTGCTACAAGACATGATTCAGAACCATTGTGAACAAGAAAACCTCATCACTAGAATCAACCAAACGCACACCTAAATTTCCAATCTATGAACATCTTTAATCTATTCTTTCTTATCTTCTTCAATGTGTGCCACACTACTCATGGATAATCTACTTAGTGTATCGGCAACCACATTAGCTTTACCCAGATGATACAACACACATTTCATAATCCTTCAACCACTCAAGCTATCTTTTTTGCAAACGGTTCAAGTATTTTTTTAAACACATATTGTAAACTCTTGTGGTTGGTGAACACATCCACATGGACACCATAAAGATTGTGTCTCCAAATCTTTAAGGCAAACACAACCGCTGCTAGTTCAAGATCATGAGTTGGATAGTTTCGTTCATGCACCTTAAGTTGCCTAGAAGCATAGGCTATTACCTTACCATATTGCATCAATACACAACCAAGACCAACCCTTGAAGAATCACAATACACCGTGAAACCAACGAACCCTTTCGGCAAGGTCAAGATAGAAGCGGTAGTGAGAATATCCTTCAATTCTTGAAAACTCTTTTCACATGCTTCCGACCATTGAAACTTTACCTTTTTTTGAGTCAACTTGTCAAAGATGACGAGATCGATGAAAACCCTTTCATAAATCTCCTATAGTATCTAGCTAGGCCCAAGAAACTCCTAATATTCGAAGGAGATAATGGTCTAGGCCAATTTCTAACTGCTTCAGTCTTCTTAGGATCAACCATAATCCCTTCATCAGACACAATGTGACCAATAAAGGACACCTTTCTTAACCAAAAATCACATTTGTTGAACTTTGAAAATAATTATTTGTGTCTTAGAGTTTGCAACACAATCCTCAAGTGACTTGCATGCTCCTCCTCATTCTAAGAGTAAACTAAAATGTCATCAATGAATACAATCATGAACATATCTAGGTATTACTTGAACACCCTATTCATTAAGTCCATAAAAGTCGCGAGAGCATTGGTCAAACCAAATGACATGACTAAAAACCCATACCTTATCCGAAAAGCCATTTTGGGAATGTCACACTTCCTCACCCTTAATTGGTGATTACCTAAATAAAGGTCTATTTTGGAGAAGTAACTTGCACCTTGCAATTGATCAAACAAATTATCTATTCTCGGAATTGGGTACTTATTCTTGATGGTTACCTTATTCAATTACTGGTAATCAATGCACATACATAGTAAACCATCCTTTTTCCTAACAAACAATACAGGAGCACCCCATGGAGAAATACTTGGCCTAATGAAACCCTTATCTAATAAGTCTTTCAATTGATCCTTCAACTTCTTTAACTCCACCGGAGCCATTCAATAAGGAGGAATAGAAATAGGTTGAGTATCCGAAAGAAGGTCTACACCCAAATCAATCTCCCTTTTAGGAGGGACACTGGGTAAATCATCAGGAAACACATTTGGAAACTCGTTTACAATAAGAACCGACTCTAGGATAGCTTTGGAATTCTTATCCCAAACCCTCACAAGATTGTATATACAACCCTTGGAAATTATCTTCCAAGCTTTAAGGAACGAAATAAATTAACCCTTAAATAAGGAGTTACTACTTTTCCATTCTAGAACCAGCTCATTCAGGAATTGGAATTGAACCACTCGGGTTCTACAATCAATAGAAGCATAATATGCATATAGCCAATCCATACCAAGGATAACATAAAAATCAATCATCTCAAGCTCAACTAGGTCACATAGGGTAACTTTATGGAAGACCATAACATGACAACTTCTATAGACTCTTTTAGCCACAACTGACTCACCTAAGGGAGTATAAATGGAGAAAGGCTCTGACAATGTCTCAGGACTAACATCAAATATCGTGGACACATAAGGGGAAATAAAAGATAAATTTTCACCCAAATCTAGCAAAGCATAAACATCCTACTCAAAGATCTGTAACATACCGTTAACAACATTGGGTGTCTCCTCCACCTCTTGCCTACTATGGAGAGCATAGAACCTATTATTGCATTGACTACCCTTTGTTTGCACTTGGCCACCTTGAGTGACTTGGCCTTTAGGATGAACATCTTTACCCTTAAATTCGTTAGCATGATAAATTGGCTTAGCATACTGGTAGCACACATTCAACCCAGCTAGGCATTCACCTTTGTGGTTCCTACCACATTGCTTGCATGCAGGAGTAACTTGGGCACCCTATATTTGCCAAACCTTGGAGTAGTAGCATTAGAAGATCCTTGACCGGAATACTTTTGGCAAAAATGAGAACGTCGTCAACTTTCAGACTTAGCATGAGAGAATTTACTATCATTAGTCCTTGGCTTCTTAGACTCCGTATTCTTCAACTTTAGCTTCTCACTGTCTACTTTCTCCGCATAGGTCATGAGTCTAGATATGTCCATCTCCCGAATTAGCATAGCCATTTTGCATTCTGTTGCAACTATGTACGACACATCCGATACAAACTTGCTCATACGAGCTCTTGAGTTAGAAACCATGAATGGAGCATATTTTGACAGTTGAAAAAACTTGAGAGCATACTCCTTCACACTTATACCACCTTACTTGAGGTTGATAAACTCTTGCACCTTGGCCTCCCTCAACTTTAATGGGAAAAAGAGATCAGAAAACACCCTATTGAACTCATCTCAAGTCAAATGCCCCGCCTATCTAAGCCTATCACTTTTCCATTTATCAAACCAAATTTAAGCAACACCCCTTAATTGGTAGCCAACTCCACCCTTTCAACTGGGATAATCCCTATGATCTCAATGATCTTATAGATTCATGGATGTGATGTGCTTCACATGAATGAATAAGACTCTCCTTAATGTGGTATTTTAGACTCCCTAGAACTTTTCTAAACCTTGTACTCTAATGCCAAGTTTGTAATGACCTGACCTAGGGCCTAGTCGTAACACGATGATCGGGATATAAGAGACCCTAACCATAAACCATCTTAGCATACATCATATACATAAGGTAAAAAACAATATAAATATGAGCAGAAGTAATCATTAAGTGGAGAATAGGACTAAGGGAAATCAACTCTATAAACATCTAATCCAGACTGTACCAATATATCGTCTAAACATGCCTCTAGTCTAATATTTGATGGGGGCATAGGAAAAGCTCCTAGATCACCCTAGTAATAGAAGAAAGTGTAAACAATAGTAACATGAATAAAAGTCATTTCCTCGGTAGAATAAGGACTCACAACCTTCTTTGAAATCTAATGAAAACTCTAGCCACGAGCGGGGTAGTCGTGAGTATTGTCCGGCCCTATATTATGAGATAATATATGCAAAATATGTGTTAGTACATTTGAATATACTAAGTATGTGAGGTATGCATGAACAAATAAAAGAACGTATCAATATGCCATAAGATTTATGACCAATCATAGTGAACATTAGTATGGCTTAGTTAATAACCAACTGCGTTATCCGACCGAACCCCACCTAGAAGTCCTCTTGATCCTTAGTCAATATCCTAACAGAAACTCATAAAATATAATCATAACGTACTAGGGAATGGTAGTAGCTGCCTATCAATCCATCTTTAAAAAATTTAGGAATAACTCATCTAATTTGTTGATTTATAAGGATCTATAACTTCAGTGAGAATTGTCCTTATCACCATGTCAAAACATCTAATGAACTTAACTCTGATCATCATCTCAATCTTTAACTTTAAAATCATAATCTCAGCTGTAACTCATTGAAAACTATCTTTATAAATTATTTAATCATAATTAACTAATAATATCATCTTTACTGCATAACCATAGCTTGAAAATATAGCTTTATGCATGGGCATCTAAAATTCAACTTTAAATCATGCAATTCATATAAAAACATGCATATAAAGATCATTGATAATGTTAAAAACAAAATCAAATCAGCTCAATGTAATTTATCAAAACTAGGGTTCATAATCAATTGTAAATTGAATGAAAACTTGAGAAATCTTTGGGACTTCATGGGTGAAAAGGGTCCATGAATCAATCCCCACATACCTTGCTTATAATCACTTAGAAGTGAGAAGAAACCTTGACAAAATCTGGAAATCCTACCTTGAATTTGGAGAGAAACCTTGAGAGATTTTGAGAGTTCTTGCCTTGGGAATTTTGAGAGGATAAATTGAATAGGAGGGGATTTTGAAGAATAGGGTATTTATAGACTTTGACCTTAGACATAAAAGTGTCTAGGTTCATTGAACCAAAATTTGGAAAAGACACAATTGCCCTTTATTAAATCCCAAATTTTAAGTCTACTAATGGATTCCTACGGACCGTCTAAGTGTTGATGAGTCATCTAAATGACTCGTCCTGCAGGTCTGAGAAAAGGGCCTTAGAACATTGTCTCTGAAGTTTGTGAACGACCAATGTTTATGACCCGTCATCTCAGAAATGATCCATTCTTAAGGCTTATCCTACAGGTCTTAAAACCTGCAAATATATTAGTCTCTGAAGTTTTGTGACGGGTGGTCTTTATGACCCATCCTGCAAGTTTGTAGTCTTGGCCTTGAAAGATCCTTAAAACTTGGCCTGAACTTAACTTACGAGGGGTTTCTATGAACCGTCATCTTGAGGAAGACTCATCTTGACAAGTCGTAGAACCTCTCATAAGGGAAACTTCAACTTTTGCTCGAAGGGTCACTCTATGACTCAACTTTACGATCCATAGGGATCTATATGAGCCATAGAGGGACTCATTCACCTGGATAGGTTCAATATTCTAGTACTTTGGTCTTTGGTTCAACCTTCCAACTTACGGGGTTTTACATGGTTGCTTAAATGATCATTAGCGTCACTTTTGCGACCTCCAAGGCCTATTTTTGGTTCAAGTTTTTGGTTATACTCTTAAAGTTCAAAATATTCTTTCTCTATCAATATTAAGGCGATTTGAGTGATTCCAAAGGCCAAGTTGCATGGTTTTTTGAGGGGAATCTAGTGGCGTGTTTAGAATTAGAAGTTAAGGCTTCTTTAGGTAATTTATCCCCTTTCCCTACGACTTTAGTGGTTTTTGTGCTTAGATGAGAATGTTGATGCATGTTTGGATTGTAATTGTTCTGATGTATGAATTTTGTGTTCCCTTTTAGAACACAAGCTAGGTTTATCATTTAGGAATTATTCTCAGAGTCAATTTTGTAAGTTTCAGAGTGGGTCCCATAATTCTCAATTTTGACTCCAAAATTAGCCGTCTCTAAATTTGATAATTTAGAAGGAAAAGGCTCGGTTCCTTGAGTTAGAGCATACGCGGTTGGAAAAAGGTAGGTTATGATTTTCCCCTCTTCATACTAAGCATTTTAGGCATTTATATACTGAATTGTATGAGCTTGGAGGGGTTTGGGCATCAAGCATGCTAAATTTCTAGAATTTATATCCTAGGCATTATTTTTGGGGAATTTTCAGACTATTAAGCATAACTCCTATTATTGTTGATCATCCATACCTTGTGGTGTGTGCTTTTCCATCGTTTCATATCTTTGGAAGCATGTTTGTCCATAGTCTAGGCTTAGACTAGTGTTACCTTAGATTTCGCAATTTTAGTGTCGTGGGCCTTCGAACTTCCCCGACGTTATTTTGGATAGCTTAGCTCCCTATAGACTAATATATCAGAATTGAGTCTGATAGTATGAGCATTAGATAGGAAATAACATAGCTTTAGAACCTTACCTCTATAAATTCCTACTCTTCTATCCATTCCGTATTATTTTATTCTTAGTTCCGAAAGTCTATTCATTGATTCTATTTGGATGTGGTTTGGGATGGAGTGATTTATTAATGGCAGTCGGATTGGGGGTACTCCCGTGATGCTTGGTTGGCCATTGATCCTGATTCTGACCATGTCACCTCTGTTTATAGTTCAAGTCCCCAATTCACTCCACCGAGTAGGGTTTAAGTCCTTTCCTAGGTATTATTGCAACATTACAAGTCTCAGGTCTTATTTAGCCATAGTTCAAGTCCACCGCCATTATCAGCCTTAGTTTAAGACCATCTCTACTTTCTAGCTTGAGTTCGATTCCTTAGCTACCATATTAGGGGTTTGATTCCTTGGTATTCTTTACACGTGGTTCAAGTCCATGATTATCCACACCTTAGTTCAAGTCCTCGGTTATTATCAAATCTCAGTTCAAGTCCCTGATCCTCTTATGACTCTTCAGTTCAAGTCCTGAACTATATTCAGCTTTGGTTAAAACTTCGGGCTTACAAAATCATTCATTTCAAGTCTGCGGGAATTGTGGCTTTAGTGGAATTCACTGGATCCTCTCTTTTTACATCAACTATCTCAGCTTCTATCGAGCATATGAGAGTGCATTCAGGTTGTTATTATAGACTTATGCACGAGTGTACCCATCGAGTTTGTGGGAGCCCGATAGATTTAGCTACTTCTCTCGTTCTCTTTGTGTGTTGAGTACGCTCTTGTATATACCTACCTTGATTTCTTGTTCTGTCTTTTATTGGGATTAGTTCTCACATTTTAGTTTAATTTTATTTATCTTGATTAGTCGGCCTATGATGCCTATTGGGTACCTGTTGTTTTTGTACTCATACTACACTCTGCATCTATTTTCGTAATGCAAGTTTGAGTACCAGCTATCAGTATTGATTTCAAGACTGCTGCAATCGTGATCGGAGGCGAGGGTGAGCACACAACGTCTTGAATTAGCCCATCTTCTTTTGTATATATATTTTGTCTATCTTTTACTTTTTGAGACAGTCTTGTTTCTGTGGTCCACTTTTGGGACTTATATTCTTTTTTGTAGTATCTCTATACATGTGACTTTCAGGTTCTAGGAGGGATCTTTTGGTTTATATATATTTTGTTTTTCTTTCGCCATTCAGTTGTGTTCTTGTTACTTCATTATTATATTTGGTTTGAATTGTTGGTCTTCTACCTGACATCCCATTAGTCACAGTTTTGGGATATGGGTCGGCTTACCTACTGGTGGGTCATAGTAGGCGCCATTATGACTTGAGAATTTGAGTCATGAAAAGTTGGTATCAAAACCCCAGGTTCACTAGTCTAACTTGTACAAAGCTAATGTCTAGTATAGTCTTGCAGATCGGTGTGGAGACGTATGTGACTTATTTTCAGAAGTCTACAAGATATAGTTAGGAACTTGTTTCTTTTCTATCACTGTCGTGCAGTGTGTGTCTTATTGGTTTCTAGAAATCTTACTTGTTCCACTCTTTTATAGGGATGGATTGTATGCATGCTAGGATTAGGGGCTAACCTCAAGGTCGTGCTGGGGCTACAGCTCTAGCTCGGGACAGAGAATAGACTACAGAGCTGGAGGTGGAGCCACTGGTGGCTATAATACATCATCAGTCTATGGGACCAGGTCTAGCCTAGCCACTACCCGAGCCAGTTGCAGCTCTGGACCTTCAGGAAATGTTCGCCCAGATATTAGCTGTTATCGAGGGTATGCAGCAGGCACTAGCTCTAGCTTTTCTAGCACCGTAGGGCCAACCTGTGCTAGAGCCACCAGTTGTTCAGCAGCTATTGGCACCTGCCGCTCAACTTGATGATTTGGAGGGCATCATGCCACTTCGGGAGTAGAAGATACTCGGGGTGTTTCTTAGACTATCACTATTGAGGTTTTTTAGGGTTGTGGGTGAGGATGCCCACGAGTTTCTACTTACTTACCATGAGAGGCTATAGACTTTGGGTTTAGTAGAGTCTAGAGGAGCTGACTTCACTACTTATCAGCTAGACAGTCTTACCCGGCAGTGGTGGTGTTCATATTTAGAGAGCAGGCCATCTTAGTCTCAACTTTTGTCGTGGGCTGAGTTATCAGAGGCCTTCCTAGCCCGGCTTATCCCTAGGAGCATCAAGGACCAGCTTTGAGATTAGTTTTGGTGGTTGGAGTAGGGCTCTATGACCGTATCAAAGTACGAGGCCCGATTCCACGAGCTCTCAAGGCATGCTACCATGATCTTACCTATTGAGAAGGAGAGAGTTTAGTGTTTCATCAGAGGGTTGAGACTCTAGTTACGTATTGAGACTCAGTCCTTAGTCTCAATGGGATTCTCATTTTTGAATGTGGTGGACCATGCCCGCATACTTGAGAAACTCTGTCATAAGGCCGATGGGGGTAACAACAAGAGAGCTAGGCATAATGATTGCCAGGGTCGGCACTGTTTTAGGACCAGGGAATCCTATGACTAATCTTGCTAGAGATTCAAACAAGGCCAGTCTAGCCGCCTATTCCAGGCCTCACTTTATACTTCGGTGAGTGACCAACATCATTAGGGTGGCTTCAATACTGGTCTGAGTTAGGGCCAAGGTGGTTTTTAGATGGGTTTTTCTGGATGAGGTGGCCTTCTCTAGATCTAAGCTGACATCCACTAGGGTGATTTGAATATGGGGAGATAGATCATTGGTTCCATGAGTGCTCTCTCCGTAGGCCATCCACACTAGCTCTACATACATCTAGGCTCGCACTAGTAGCGATACTTCTAGTTAGAGGCAGAGGCTAGGGCCAGGACCATAGGGTGGTCATTAGGGTGAATGGGGAGGTCCCCAAGGAAGTAGGATAGGAGGCCAACTTGATACGTGAGATAGAGGATCCCTGGCCCATGTTTATACAGCTCCAGCTAGAGAAAAGGCTGAGGCCTAGGACGATGTGATCACAGGTACGATTCTATTATGTCATCAGTCCACAACTATTTTATTTGATCCAGGCTCCACCTATTCTTATATATTTGTATATTGTTCCCCCAACTGAGTATGAGCCCAGATCCCCTAGCTGAGCCATTGCATGTTTTGACCCAATAGGTGATTCTTTAGTAGTGGATCAGGTTTTTCAATCCTGTGTGGTGTCTATTCAAGGGCGAGACACTAAGGATGACCTTATTTTTTGTGATATGGTGGATTTTGATTTGATTCTGGGCATGGACTGGTTATCCCTTCACTATGCGATCTTGAATTGCTATGACAAGATTGTTACCTTAGCTATACCTGACATTTCACCGGTGATATGCCAGGACATTTGTAGTCGCGCGCTGGTCAGAGCGATCTCTTTTATTCGATCTCAGATATTAGTGGATAGTGAGTGTCTGGCATATTTGGCTTGTGTTAGATATGTTAGTAGGGAGGGCCCTATGATTGATTCAGTATCTATCATTCGAGAGTTTGCAGATGTGATTCTTGCCGACCTTCCTGGCCTTCCTCCGGATCATGAAATTGACTGCACCATTTATTTAGAGCCAATTACTCATCCTATTTCTATCCCACCATACCGTATGGACCCTGCTGAACTCAATGAACTTAATGTTGAGCTTCATGAACTTAATATTAAGAAGAAAGACGGTACTATACAGATGTGTATTGATTACAGGCAGTTGAACAAGGTGACGGTGAAGAACTGTTACCCCATTCCTAAAATTGATGATCTATTTGTCCAGCTTCAAGGTGCTATGGTATTTTCTAGGATTAATTTGAGATCCAACTACCACCAGTTAAGGATTAGGGCAACGGACATCTCTAAGACCACATTTAGGACTCGTTACGGCCATTATGAGTTCCTAGTGATGTTTTTTGGGTTGACTAATACCCCTGCCACATTCATGGAATTAATGACTCGGGTATTCAGGACGTACTTGGACTTATTTTTTATAGTCTTCATTGATGACATTTTGGGATACTCGCGGAGTCGAGATAAGCATGAGCAGCATTTGAGGGTAGTGCTCCAGATTTTGAGAGATCAATGGCTTTATGCTAAGTTCTCAAAGTGTGAGTTTTGGCTTGAGTCTTAACATTCTTTGGGCACGTCATCTCCAAGGATAGCATTATGGTAGATCTGACAAAGATTGACGCTATTCGTTATTGGGCCAAGCCCACATCTATGACTGAGATTTGTAGCTTTGTCAGATTGGCAGGGTACTACAGGCACTTTGTTGAGGGATTTTCTACCATAGCAATACCTCTGGCTCGGTTGACATTTTTGATTCTTGGTGCGTACTAGTTGATGTGGGAGGACAATCATCTCTATTAGACCGAATTTGCAGCCTCAGTGTGAGGATGAGGGTTTACTTGCACTTTGTGATTAGGTTGAGAGATGTCGCCGACCTGGATACTTTAAATTCAGACGGGATATTGAGGTTTGGTGGTCGTCTCTGTGTTTCGAGAGTTGGGGGATTAGTTCAGTTGATCCTTAGCGAGGCCCATGATTCCAGATATTCTATCCATCCAGGCACCACTAAGATGCATCGTGAATTAAGGTGGCATTACTGGTGGAGCGGCATGAGGAGAGAAATTATAGCTTATGTTTTGTGTTGTTTGAGTTGTCAGCAGGTTAAGGCCGAACATTTGAAGCTAGGTGGTGAACTTTATAGATTACCCATTCTCGAGTGGAAAATAGAAGTGTATCACCATGGACTTCATTATGGGGTTACCTCGCACTTCCTATTGTATTGATAGTATTGGGTCATCCTGGATCGATTGACCAAGTCAACACACTTCTTTCCCGTTCACACTTCTGTAACACCCCCTAAAACATTATATATGGTGCTTCAATTCTCGATGAAAATGATACAACTTTTGTATTTTTGGCATAAATTTTTATAGGATGGTCCAAATTAGGTGATTTAAATTTTTAAATAACCCCAACATCATTATCACAACTTTTGTGCAGACCATACATTAAGTTTTGGTGGTTAAGTAGGTCAAATAAATTAATTTTTCCATGACATGATATTGTGATAAAATAGAGTATTTGTAGAAGAAAAATCATATCTCACTATAAGATGCTCTAAATCGGTTGATTCTAGAACGACATAAAATTAGACTTCTAGAGAAACAATCATAGTAGACACTAAATCCTAATGAGGAAGTTATCTTGTTCAAATGCAGCTCCGAAAAAGGGTATTCCATTAAAATAAGGTTCATCTCACCAACAATGAAAAGATCTAGATCCATTTGACATCACCATGGCATCAATAGTACTCCATTTGACATCACTCATCACATCACAATCTTCCATTAAATATTCAGATTTTTCTTTATAATTATTTTAATTATTATTAGGTCCCTCCTTCACACATATAAATACCCACCTTATTCAATTATTTTGTTCACCAAGCTTTGTCAAGCAACTCTTCACTCTATACACTTCTTTACTAATTCTCAAAATATAGTTTTAGTTCTTAATAGTGTAGAAATACTATCCTGGTGATTCATATACTCCAAGTAGAACACAAAATGCTCCGGCGAGGAGAAAAGAATAGGAATCAAAAGTTTTCATTAAGTCCTTTGATTCTGAGTAAAGCTTCGGATTCCAGGTATGTAAGCCTTCAATGAGAGTATTCCTTCAACTCTCATACCTAAAATATTTTGATTATATAATAAATTATGTTTATTTACCCATTTGTTTTCAAGCTTTACTCTAAGGTATGTGGGTGTTTATCCATAATTTTTTCCACCCATGTAGTCCAAAATTCTTTCAACTAAATCTCTTAATTTCAAGTAAGCTCTTCTTATGGGTAATTTTTATTTCTACTTAATAGCACGAATCATGGTTAAACTAATGATTATTGGTCTATTTTGATGCAAAATAATTTCATATGTATGAATTAATGGTTTGCAAGTAATTTCTCTATTTATCTCTTTAAAGGTTCTTGAAATTCATGGTGGGTTGTTTAAAGGATATTTTTTAATTAATGGATTTCAAAGTATTTATACATAATTTCATTTACATACATGTTTGAAAGTTGAAGCGATTTAAACCCACCTAGTTCTACTATATTTTCAATGAAGTTTAATTGAAAGCCTTAACACCAAATAGATGTTTATAAAAGCAATGTCTATGATAAAAAGGGAGGTATAAAGTAAAAGAATGATGAAATACTATGAAAGATGTATTCTTTATTCTATAAGGACAATTCTTGCATATTTGAATCACTAAAAGTTTTAATGAGTTATTCCATCGAATGCGATGTTTTGAATTCTCAAGCTATATGCTATGACTATTTTGAAGTATTAAAATATTCTGTGGAATTGACTTAGCACCAAATGGGTCATTGAGGTGTGATTCGGTAAGAAAATCCTAGTAACAACCTCTTGTTTCATTAACTATATGCCAATGCCAACATAGGAGCCCTTTTAGGCTTAGGCTAATGGATCCATGAAAGCCCATAAAGTTAAAGTTAAAGAATAAATATAAAATTGACAGAGTTCTACCCTAGGCAAATAGACTCCCCGGACAATGTAGGGGGTTATGTTTGATTCAATGTAATAGCTTACATGGTCTTAATGTCGGTTATAGTAAACTTCCCACAAATGAACGTTTAAAATGCTATTTACATGATTACTCAGGCATGTATATATCCACATATGGATGATTTAAATGATATCTACTTGATTACTCATGCATGCACTTATTTATGTACTTTGCCTTATAAATGTCCTAAATGTTTTACTTTATAATGCATGCCTACATACTTAGTATATTCAAAGTACTATTCATACTCTTTTGCCTACATGATATCACCATGTAGGGATCAGTGCTCCTCCTCGTTCTCCTCCACGTGGCTAGTTGAGATTTTGTTTGAAGGCTACTTTTGGTAAGTTCCCATATTCCGAGAACAATACTCTTTTATCTTTCTAGTTTATGATATGTTGAGATCTTTAGAAACCTATAATGGTATTTCTTTCTATTATGATTGAGGGTGATCTAGGGACTTGTCTTAGCCTCGTTAAATCTAAAAGCTAGAAGTATTGTTGAACATATGTAAGTTGAAGATTTACCATTATGATTTCTGCTTGTTTATTTATTATCATTACCTATGAAAGGCTAAAAAAATGCTAAGAGGCTTGTTTGAGGTAATTTTGGGTTCCTTATTCACCATGTAACGTCTAGGACTTATGCTTGGGATATCACAAACTTGGTATCAAAGTCTGAGGTTTTGAATGGTCCTTGGATTCCAACATACCATGTCAAATAGGATCTTGTTCATGGTTGTGAAGTGCGCTATAACTATGAATAGGTGACTATGGGATGTTTAGGACAGTTTTCACTTCTTTCAAATTCATGTTGTGCCTTAGAGTGTCTTAAGCTTTTCTCTAACTAAAGACCCATTTTATGTTCTCTAGATAATCACTCGTGGAAGAGAACCTCCAAGAGCAAGGGTTGATGTTAACGACCAAGCTTATCCGGTTCCCAATGCCCCACATCATGAGGAAGGGATAACTCATGTTGATTTTTGCAATATCATTACGTTGTTGGCTTAATTTGTAGCCAACCAAGGGCATCAAGGTGTTCCTCTTCTCCAAATGCAAAATCTGGCTTCTAGGATTTGGGATTTCTAAAGGTTGAATCTGCCCGAGTTCAATGGTTCTAAACTAGATGAGGACCCTATAAGGTTCATTGATGAGGTGTATTGGATTGTGGCTATCATGGGTGTTCCACCAAATGAGAAGTCCGAACTAGTGGCCTATCAACTCAAAGGTGTGGTTCGAGTATGGTACGAACAATGGGTTGTTAAAAGGGATGAAGAAATGGGACCAATAGGATGGGAAGAGTTCAAAGGTACCTTCCTAGATTTCTTCTTCCTATTAGAGCTAAAAGAGTCCAAAATCCAAGAGTTCATCAACCTTCGTCAAGGGAGTATGAGTGTCAGAGAGTATGCTCTCAAATTCACTAAGTTGTCAAAGTATGCTCCCTTCATGGTCTCCAACCTAAGAGCTAGGATGAGCAAGTTTATTTCTAGTGTCTCAAGCTTGGTGTCCAAGGAGTGAAAAATGGCATGTTGGTTAAGGAGATGGAAATCTCTTGGTTAATGACTTATACAGAAAAATTTGAAGAAGAGAAGCTGAGAGAGAGATCAAGAGGGTTCAAAAAGGCTAGAGTGGATGGTGGAGGGTTTAACCCTCAAAGGTCCAATTATGGTAATAATGGAAAAGGCCAATGTGGGACAAGGTTTGTGGGACAAGGTTCCACCAATACTCCTCCTCCAAGGTTCAACAAGGACAAGAGTACTAACCCAATGGTTCCGAGAGAGAATGTTGGTGCTCAAACTTTTCCCGTTTGTAAAAAGTGTGGAAGGACTCACAAAGGAAAATGCTTAGCTGGATCCAATGCATACTTTAAGTATGGAAAGCTGGGCCACCATGCTAGGGATTGTAGAGGTAGTGGTGGTAGGCCTCAAAGACAAATTTCTCATGGTCAATAAGCCCAAGGAGGTGTCCAGCGCACCAACCACTTTTATGCCTTGCATGGGAGATGAGAGGTTGAGGACGCACCCAATGTCATTACTGGTATGTTAAAGGTCTTTGCTTTTCATATGTATGCATTATTAGATCCGGGTGCAAATTTATCTTTTGTTACTCCATTCCCTGCTAATAAGTTTGATTTGTCACCTGAAATGTTATTAGATCCCTATTTGGTATCTACCCCCATTGGTGAGTGGGTTATTTCTAGAAAGTTCTATAGCGGTTGTCCCATATCTATCTTGCATAAAGTTATTACTTGTGATCTCATTGAGCTTGACATGGTAGATTTTGATGTCATTGTTGGGATGCATTGGTTACATGCATCTTATAATTCTGTAGATTGTAGGACTCATCGAGTAAAGTTCTAATTTCCAAATGAGTGTATTATTAAATGGGAGAGTCATGATTCGGTGGTGAAGGGTAAGTTCATTTCTTATCTTAAGGCCCGAAAATTGATTGCTAAGGGTTTTATTTACCACATTGTGAGGGTTAGGGATGTCGACTCCAAAAGTCCTCCTCTTGAGTCGGTTTCTATAGTCAATGAGTTCCCCGATGTCTTTCCCGATGGCCTTTCTGGTGTCCCTCCCAAAATGGAAGTTGATTTTGGTATGATCTCCTCCTCGATACCCAACCTATCTCTATTCCTCCTTACCAGATAGCCCCGGTGGAATTGAAAGAGTTGAAGGAATAATTAAAGGACTTGTTAGAAAAGGGGTTCATAAGGCCAAGTATTTCGCCATGGGATTCTCTCATGTTATTTATGATAAAGAAGGATGGGTCGCTTCGAATATTCATAGACTACCGACAAGTAAATAAGATGACCATTAAGAAAAAGTACCCAATTCCTAGAATAGATAAATTGTTTGATCAATTGTAAGGGGAAAGTCACTTCTCCAAGATCGACCTTCGGTTCGGATATCACCAACTAAGGGTGAGGGAGTGTGACATCCCCAAAATGGCTTTCCAAATAAGGTATGGTTACTTTGAGTTTGTGGTGATTCGTTTTGGGTTGACAAATGCGCTAGCGGTGTTCATGGACATAATGAATAGGGTGTTCAAACCTTATCTTGATAATTTTGTGGTGGTCTTTATTAATGATATTTTGATTACTCTTGGGGTGAGGAAGAACATAAGAATCACTTGAGAGTTGTTCTTCAAACGTTAAGGGATAGGCAATTGTTTATAAAATTTAGTAAGTGTGAATTTAGGTTGAAGGAGGTAGTATTTCTTAGTCACGTAGTGTTCGGTGATGAGATCAAGGTTGATCCTAAGAAAATAGAAGCAGTCAAGAATTGCCTAGATTGTTGTCTCCTTCAGACATTAGGAGCTTCTTGGGTGTAGCCGGATACTATAGAAGGTTCGTTGAAGGGTTTTCTTCCATCTCATCTCCTTTGACAAAATTGATCCAAAAGAAAGCCAAATTCATATGGACGGATGAGTGTGAGTAGAGTTTCTAGACCTTGAAAGATCGACTTACCTCCGCTCCTATTTTTACTCTAACGGAAGGATTAGAAGGGCTTATGGTTTATTGTGATGCTTCAAAGATTGGTTTAAGTTGTTTCTTAATGCAAAACGGCAAGGTCATAGCCTATGCTTCCAGGCAATTAAAGGTGCATGAGCGTAACTACCCTACCCATGACTTTGAATTAGCGGCTGTTGTTTTTGCATTGAAGATTTGGTGGCATTACCTCTATGGGGTGCATGTGGATGTGTATACCAATAATAAAATTCTTTAATATATGTTCACCCAAAAGGACCTTAATCTAAGGCAAAGGAGGTGGTTAGAACTCCTTAAGGACTATGACATGAGTGTGTACTATTATTTGGGTAAAGCTAATATGGTTGCCGATGCACTTAGTAGAGTGTCTATGGGGAGTGTAGTCCATGTTAATGAAGGAAAGAGGGATTTGGTGAAAAATGTTCACTGGTTGGCTAGAATAGGGGTGAAGTTATGTGGTACCGATGATGGTGTTATGGTTGTTTAAAATGGTTATGAATCCTCTTTGGTGGTGGATGTTAGTCAACGCAAGATCTTGACCCGACGTTTATTGAGTTAAAGAAATTAGTGAAGGAAAAGAAGGTAGAGGTGGGGTGCTATACAACCAAGGTTGGCTATGTGTTCCGGATGTGGATGGTCTAAGGAGTTTGATCTTGATGGAGGCCCATAATTCTACATACTCCATTCATCCCGGTTCAATAAAAATATACCATGACATAAAAGAGTTCTATTAGTGGGGTGGCATAAAAAAGGACATAGCATGGTTCATTTCCGAATGTCCGAATTGCCAACAAGTGAAGGTCGAACAACAAAGACCGAGTGGCCTAGCCCAAGATATTGAAATCCTTACTTGGAAGTGGAAAGATGTGAATATGGATTTTGTAGTGGGTTTGCCTCATACTCAGAAGCGTCATGATTAGATTTGGGTAATTATTGATAGAATAACTAAGTCGGCTCACTTTATATTGGTTAAGACTTACTATAGTGCCAAAGACTATGCCAAGTTGTATATTTGGGAGTTGGTGAGGTTTCATGGTGTGCCTTATCCATAATTTTGGATCATGGTACCCAATTTACTTCTCACTTTTGGATATTATTTAAAAAAGGCCTCGGTACTAAGGTAAAATTGAGCACTACATTCTATCCTCAAACCAATGGCCAAGTTAAAAGGACAATCCAAAAACTAGAGGATATGTTAAGGGCTTGTGTGTTGGAGTTTAAAGGAAATTGGGATGATCATCTACCGCTAATTGAGTTTGCCTATAATAATAGTTACCACTCAAGTATTGACATGGCGCCATTTGAGGCTTTGTATGGGAGACGATGTAGATCCCCGGTTGGTTGGTTCAAAGTAGATGAGATGACCTTGTTGGGCCCCTATTTGGTACTTTATGCTTTAGAGAAGGTGAAGATTATTAGAGAAAGGTTAAAGACGGCTCAATGTCATCAAAAGTCTTATTATGACACTAGAAGAAGGGATCTTGAGTTTAATGCGGATGATTGGGTATATATGAAGGTTTCACCCATGAAGGGTGTGGTTCGGTTTGGTAAGAAAGGGAAATTGAGCCCTAGGTATGTAGGGCCTTATAGAATCGTGAGGCGTGTTGGCAAGGTTGCGTATGAGTTAGAGTTGCCATTGGAAATGGCCATGGTTCACCCAGTGTTCCATGTGTCTATGTTAAGAAAATATGTGCGTGATCCTAGTTCCATTATTCCTTTGGGAGTAGTGAATGTTGAAGAACACTTGACTTATGAAGAAGTCCCGGTTGAAATTTTGGACAGGCAAGTTAAGAGATTGAGGAACAAAGAAGTTGCATCTGTTAAAATCTTTTGGAGGAATCAACAAGTCGAAAGTGCTACATGGGAAGTGGAAGAGGATGTGATTAAGCGATACCCTCATCTTTTTCCCTCTACCCAAACCTAAGGTATTAAGTTGTCCTTGCTCAATTACTTGAAATCCTTGCATTTCAACTTTTCTTGTCACATGATTGCAAAATTATGAAATGTGTTTCGAACGATATTTTAAATTGCACTATTGCATTAATGATGGATTGTTGGTGTACACTTTACTCTACTCAAGCTAAGTCTTGTCTTATTCGAGGACGAATGTTCCCAAGGGGGAGATAATGTAACACCCCCTAAAAACATTGTATATGGTGTCCCAATTCTCGATGAAAATGATACAACTTTTGTATTATAGGCATAACTTTTCATAGGTTGATCCAAATTATGTGATTCAAATTTTTGAATAACCCCAACATCATTACCTACAACTTTTGTGGACTATATTTTAAGTTTCAGTTGTTAAGTAGGTCAAATAAATTAATATTTGCAAGATATGGTGCTGTAAAGAAATAGAGTGTTTGTAGAAGAAAATTCATATCTCACTGTAGAATGCTCCAAATTAGTTGATTCTTAAACAACATGAAAGATACTTCTAGAGCAATAATTTATATGAAGACACCAAATCCTAATGAGGAAGTTATCTTATTCAAACGCAGCTCTGAAAAAGGATATTTCGTTAAAAGAAGGTTCATCTCACCAATCATGAAAAGATCTAAATCCATTTGACATTATCCATGACATCAATAGTCCTCCATTTGACATCTCCCATCATATCACAATCTTTCATTAAATTTTTAGATTTTTTTAATACTTATTTTAATTATTGTTAGGTTCCTCCTTCACACCTATAAATACCCACCTTATTTCATTATTTTGTTCACCAAGCTTTGTCAAGCAACTCTTCACTCTATACACTTCTTTACTAATTCTCAAAATATACTTTTAGTTCTTAATAGTGTAGAAATACTATCCCGGTGATTCATATACTCTGAGTAGAACACAAAATGCTCCGGCGAGGAGAAAACAATAGGATTCAAAAGTTTTCATTAAGTCCTTTGATTCTGAGTAAAGCTTCGGATTCCAGGTATGTAAGCCTTTAATGAGAGTATTCCTTCCACTCTCATACCTAAAATATTTTGATTATATAATAAATTATGTTTATTTACCCATTTTTTTTCAAGCTTTACTCTAAAGTGTGTGGGTGTTTATCCATAGTTTTTTCCACCCATGTAGTCCAAAATTCTTTCAACTAAATCTCTTGATTTCAAGTAAGATTTTCTTATGGATAATTTTTATTTCTACTTAATAGCATGAATCATGGTTAAATTAATGATTATTGGTCTATTTTGATGTAAAATAATTTCATATGTATGAATTGATGGTTTGCAAGTAATTTCTCTATTTATCTCTTTAAAGGTTTTTGAAATTCATGGTAGGTTGTTTAAAGGATATTTTTTAATTAATGGGTTTCAAAGTATTTATACATAATTTTATTTACATACATGTTTGAAAGTTGAAATGATTTAAACCTACCTTGTTTTACTATATTTTCAATGAAGTTTCACTTGAAAGCTTTGACTCTAAATAAATATTTATGAAAGCAATGTCTATGATAAAAAGGGAGTCTTATAAAGTAAAAGAATGATGAAATGCTATGAATGATGTATTCTTTATGCTGTAAGGACAATTCATGCATAATAGAATTACTAAAGGTTTTAATGAGTTATTCCACCGAATGCGATATTTTGAATTCTCAAGATATATGCTATGACTATTTTGAAGTATTAAACTATTTCGTAGGATTGACATATCACCGAATGAATCATTTAGGTGGGATTCGGTAAGAAAATCCTAGTACCAAACCCTTGTCTCATTAACTATGTGCAAATGCCAATATAGAATCCCTTGTAGGCTTAGGCTAATGGATTCATGAAAGCCCATCATGTTAAAGTTAAAGAATGAATGTAAAGTTGACGGAGTTCTACCCTAGGCAAGTAGACTCCCCGATCAATTTAGCGGGTTATGTTGGATTTAATGTAATAGCTCACATGGTCTTAATGTCGGTTATAGTAAACTTCCCACAAATGAACGTTTCAAATGCTATTTACATGATTACTCATGCATGTATATATCCACATATGTATGATTTAAATGATACCTACTTGATTACTCATTCATGCACTCATTTATGTATTTTGCCTTATAAATGTCCTAAATATTTTACTTTGTAATATATGCCTACATACTTAGTACATTCAAAGTACTATTCATGCTCTTTTGCCTACATGATATCACCATGTAGGTACTGGTGCTCCTCCTCGTTCTCCTCCACGTGGCTAGTTGATATTTCGTTTGAAGGCTACTTTTGGTGAGTTCCCATGTTCTGGAAATAATACTCCTTTATCTTTCTAGATTATGATATGTTGCTATCTTTAGACACTTACTGTGATATTTTTTTTCTATTCTGATTGAGGGTGAGCTAGGAACTTTTCTAAGCCCCGTTAAATCTAAAAGTTAGAAG
This sequence comes from Solanum dulcamara, assembly GCF_947179165.1. Classification (NCBI taxonomy): domain Eukaryota; kingdom Viridiplantae; phylum Streptophyta; class Magnoliopsida; order Solanales; family Solanaceae; genus Solanum; species Solanum dulcamara. The sequence goes on along the minus strand of NC_077237.1, from coordinate 50,690,952 downwards.
TATTATTGGACATATGTAAGTTGAAGATTTATATGATTTTTGCTTGTTTATTTATTGTCATTACCTATGAAAGGCTAAAAGAATGCTAAGAGGCTTGTTTGAGGTACTTTTGGGTTCCTCATTCGCCATGTCATGTCTAGGCCCTAGGCTTGGATCGCGACAACTTTCTACAGTGTTGACAGGTTAGCCCGTATCTACATTTGGGAGGTTGTTCATCTTCATGGTATGCCTATTTCCGTTATTTCAGATCAGGGCTCACAGTTCACATCTAGATTTTGAAGGACTTTTCAGGAGGAGTTGGGTACCTTTGTCGACCTTAGCACAACTTTTCACCCTCAAACTAATGAACAGTCAGAGCGCACTATTCAAGTTCTTGAGGATATATTATGGGCTTGTGTTATGGATTCTAGGGGTCAGTGGGACCAGCTATTGTCCTTGGTAGAGTTTGCATACAACAACAGCTACCACTCCAGTATTCAAATGGCCCCATTCGAGGCCTTATATAGAAGGCCTTGTCACTCTCCAATTGGTTGGTTTGAGTCTACGAAACCTAAGATGCGCGGTACAACCTTGATATAGGAGTCCTTAGATCATGTGAGGGTGATTCAAGATAGGCTTAGGACAGCTCAGAGTAGACACCAGAGTTATGCAGATCATAGGCATCGATTGTTGAGATTTGTCATTGGTGACAGAGTATTCCTCCGAGTATCACCCATAAAGGGCATGATGATATTTGGGAGGTGGGGAAAGCTTAGCCTAGGTATATTGTCCTTTTTAAGATTTTGAGGATAGTTAGCGAGGTTGCATATGAGTTAGCTTTTCCTCTGGCGCTTTCAGCTATTCACCCAGTTTTCGATATTTCAATTTTGCGCCGATATATTCTAGATGAGTCCCATGTGCTCTAGTATGATGCAGTTGATTTGGATGATCGGTTGAGTTATATTGAGGAGCCAGTTACTATTTAGGCCAAATATGTCAGGTAGTTGTGATCCAGAGGTATTCCTGTAGTTAAGGTCTGCTAGAGGCATCGTCTAGTTGAGGAGGCTACCTGGGAGATCAAGCAGGAGATGCGGGCATAGTTCCTCGACTTATTTGAGCCTTCAGGCACTTCTTGACTCTTATTTCTGTGGACGAAAGTTCTCTTAGTAGTGAATGTTGTAATGACCCTCCAGGTCATTTTTGAAATAAATCATTCATTTTATCATTTAGAGCATTCCTGTAGTGAACCCAAGTCATTTATGATGATCCAATATTGACTATTTAGTCGCCTAGTCGTTCAATTGGGTTCTAGGCCCATTTCTCTTTTTTGGAGCTTTTACAACTTGAAAAGTTGACTTCAATCATAATTTTAGGCAAATGACTCAGAACGGAATTATGATGGTTCCATCAGCTCCGTAATCACCAAATTAGGCTAGTAGCGAGGTCGACATAAATATCGAGGCAATCAGTATAATCTTGGGGCCATTTGGTGCTTTTGGCTTTGAAATTTGGCATATAATTGACTTCGGTCAATATTCTTGGGAAATGCGCTTAGATAAAAATTATGACAACACAATTTGCTCTAAAACGTTGAGTTTGGTCTAGAATGACCCTTAATTCGCTTTTTGAGGCTTTCGGTCTAATCTAAGGCCCATTGTGGAATTCACCTTAAAATGACACTTGGGTATGGGACTCACTTTTCATTAAAATGACTTCGTATGGGAATTTCAAATGCGCCATTAAGTCCAAAACATAGAATTTAGTGGGCAAGCATATCTCGTTTGCACGCACGGGGTTCCAAACAAATTTCGAGCACCCCATCAGATAATTGGACATTCCAAAGTCCATTTTGCACCAGCTAAGTCTGGTGCCGTCTCTAAAGTGATTTTTGCTAAAGTAACCAAGCTCTCTTGTGCGGGTGGCGCTTAAGAGACAAACCTTCTCTAAAGCGATTCCCGTCTCTTTGAGGTGGTCGCTTTTGCGATAGCCAAGGCCTATTTTTGGTTCAAGTTTTTAGTTATACTCCTAAAGTTCAAAATACGCTTTCTCTATCAATATTGAGGTGATTTGAGTGATTCCAAAGGCCAAGTTGTGTGGTTTTTCTAGGGGAATCCAGCGGTGTATTTAGAATTAGGAGTAAAGGCTTCGTTGGATGTAATTTACCCTATTTCCTTGCAACTTTAGTGGTTTTTGTGCTTATATGAGAATATTGATGGATGTTTGGATTGTAGTTGTTCTGATGTATGAATTATGTTCCATTTTGGAACACAAGCTAGGTTTAGCATTTAGGACCTATTCTCGGAGTTAATTTCATAAGTTACGGAGTGGGTACCATAATTCTCGGTTTTGAATTTAAAATTGGTCATCTCTAAACTTGATAAATTTAATGTCATAACGACCATATTGACGTTGTGATTCCATTATTGGTAGTGTGGCAGTGTTCGAAGACCATTCGGAAGGGAAAAAGCTCTGATTCTGTGAGTTGGAGCATGTGCAGTCGACCTACAGGTAGGCTACGATTTTCTCTTCTTTAGACTAAGCATGTAGAGGCATTTGTATACTGAATTGTATGATCTTGAAGGGGTCTGGGTGTCGAGCATACTATATTTCTAGAATTCATGTCTTAGGCTTTATTTTTAGGGAATTTTCAAACTGTTAAGCAAGTCTCCTGCTATTGTTGATCATCCACACCTTAGTGGTGTATGTTTCACTTTTGGTTTATGTCTTTGGAAGCATGTTTGGCCTTAGTCTAGGCTTAGACTAGTGTTGCCTTAGACTTGCGCGATTTTGGTGCTTTTGGGCCTTAGAACTTCTTTAACGTTGTTTTCAGACAGCTTAGCTCCCTGTAGACTGATATAGCAGACTTGAGTTTGATAGTTTTAGTTTTAGCTATGATGTAACACAACTTTGGAACCTTACCTCCATAATGTCCTACTCTTCTATTGGTTTCGTATCACTTGGTTCTTAGTTCTGAAAGTCTATTCGTTGATTTTTATTGGATGTGGTTTTGGCTAGAGTGATTTATTGATGAAACTCGGATTGGGGGTACTCTCGGGATACTCGATTGGCTGTTGATCCTGATTCTAACTGACTCGCCTCTTTTTATGGTTCAAGTCCCCAATTTACTCCACCGGGTGGGGTTCAAGTCCTTGCCTAGGTATTATCGTCTCAATTCAAGTCCCTGGCCTTACTTAGTCATGGTTCAAGTCCACCACCATTATCAGCCTTGGTTCAATTCCATCAGTACTTACTAGCTTAGGTTCGAGTCCTTAGCTACCATCATCGGGGTTTGAGTCCTTGGTCTCCTTTGAAAGTGGTTCAAGTCCACGATTATCTATCACTTTGGTTTAAGTCCCTGGTATCCTTTGCACGTGGTTTAAGTCTAAGATTATCCACAGCTTGGTTCAAGTCCTCGGTTATTATCAAATCTCGATTCAAGTCCTTGACCCTCTTATGACCCTTCGGTTCAAGTTCGTGGGAAGTTGTGGATTTAGTTGAATTCATCAGATCCTCTCATTTCACTTAAACTATCACTTCTCTTGTCGAGCTTATGGGACTCCACTTAGGTTGTTATATTAGACTTATGCACGAGCACACCCATTGGGTTTATAGGATCCCATCAGATTTAGCTAGTTCTCTCGTTCTGTTTGTTTGTTGAGTACGCTCGTATATATATCTACCTTGATTTCCTGTTATGTCTTTAGTTATGATTAGTTCTCACATTTTAGTTTACTTTTGTTTACTTGTTCAGTCGACCTATGATGCCTACTAGGTACTTGTTATTTTGGTACTCATACTACACTCTACATCTTCTTTTGTGATGCAGGTTCAAGTACTAGCTATCAATATTGATTTTGAGCGAGCTGCGGTCGTGATCGGTGGAGAGGGTGAGCACACAATGACCTAGATTTGCCCGTCTTCTTCTGTATATATATTTTGTCTGTCTTTTGCTTTTTGAGAGTCTTGTTTCTGTGGTCCATTTTTGGGACTTGTACTCTTTTTTGTAGTTGTTCTGTACATGTGACTTTCAGGTTCTGGGAGTGATCTTTTAATTTTTTGATATATTATTTTGCTTCAGCTGTTCAGTTGTATTCTTGTTATTTCATTATTGTATTTGGTTTTAATTGTTGGTCTTCTACCATGACATCCCATTACTCATAGTTCAGGAATATGGGTCAGCTTGCCTATTGTTGGGTCATAGTAGGCAACATCATGACCTGAGAAATGGGGCCGTGACAATGATAGAAAAGGCAAAAGGTGCCATGTGTAAGCATCACAAATATTTTGTATAATTAAAATTAATTGTCAATTATATATAGTTAATTTCCTTTTAAAACCAAAAAAATAGAAATTTAAAGGAGTTTTTAAAATTAACGTGACATAATTTATAACAGTTTTAAACTTACAGTAATTTCCTCGCCAACAATTGGGACTTCTCCACACAACCCTCTTCCTATTTCGAGACAGGCATGAAGTTTTTTGCCTCTCTATCTTAGAATTAGTTTCTTACTATTAGTAATTAGTAAAAGAAAATAAATAGAACTATGAATTCACTGACCGGTTCTTTCTTCAATTTCAGCCCCCATTACAGTATGTTGTTGATTTTAATTTAGTCTCTCTGCCATATGATTTGCTAGCCTTTGTAGGAAAAAATAAGATTGTTAATTAGCATTTCTTTATATCCACGTACGGGGGTTAGTGATTCAGTAATCAAGTTTGAAATATCACACCAAAACAATATTTCTAAAGAAATATGTCGAACAAGGTGAAAACATGCAGAAAAGTATTTTAAAGTCGCCTCCTCTACATTGAAATATGTATGAAATCCCATTCAGAGTACTAAGCCTCTCCAATTTCTCATTCATTTCATTTAACCTTTTTTAAAGCTTAAGCTTTTGCTCTCTAGCGACTCATCCGACAAAGGAAGAAAAATTTGTAGATGTAATTTATTTGAACGAGATAAATCTACTCACTACCAAACATACTGTGAAGGAATCATCATAATCTTTGCTTGGGATTCATTTAAGGTAAATCAATTGAAAAATCATGTTAATATATAATTTATTTATGGTTGATTGTGTTTCTAACTATAATTTGTAATTTCATAGTGATTATGTTTATTTATGTGACTTTAACAATAATTAAATTTCGTTGTATAAAAAAATTGATTTAAAAATTGTATATTTTTTGCATCCAATTTTGTATAATTAAAAAGTAACTTCTTATATCTAAACTAAACCACACCCTCAATCACGTTCCCCATAATTATTTCCCTACCCATTTTCCCATAGAATAAAAAAATAGATAAAGGTAAATAAATAAATTATTGCAAAATATGTATTTAGATAAAGAGGGTAAACCTCAAAATCTAATCGTAGTATATGATAAAGCAAAATAGTTCGGAATAAATATTATAGTAAAAACTATAAAAGAGTATTTTTTTTTCAATCTCTATCTATTTATAACTACTTTTGATGAATTTGTGGAAGAGAGTTCAATGATATAGATACAGCAGGCTAATATGATCAAAGAGAGTATACTGATGAAGAATTATAATTAACATTTGCGGACAAAATAATTGTGAATTTTTTTCTCACAAAAGCCGGAGAACTTTGAAATGGTGAATCATGTTGATCTCTTAATTTTGACTAACGGTGAAGAAGCATGTCAATTTAGGATATGTTACTTCAACACTAATCAGTAAAAGGGAAAAAAAGTATAAAAAAGTACCTTCTTTTATCTATTCCTCATTCAGTAATATATATTTAAGAAAATGCCTTAATTTTAAAGATATTCTTCATAAAGTAAAGGTTGCTAGAACAGAATAGAATATATACTCTTAAAGCAATCTAAAAATTTTAATTTGTTAGAGAGAAATTTAATTCAACATTTTCTTTGCCGAATTTTTAGGATAAATTATATTCTCGTAATCTCTATATTATGTCTCATCTATATAAAAGATCCAATATCTTGATAGAATATTATCAGTATGTAATGAACCTCAAGTCATTTTTGAGTTAATTCATTCATTTCGTCTATAGAGCATTCCGATCGTGACCCCAAGTTATTTATGACTTGCTAGCACTGAATATTCGATTGTCTGGTCATTCATTTGGCTTTATACCCGTTTCCCTATTTTGGAGCTTTTAAAACTTTAAAAGTTGATTTCAGTCATAACTTCAGGTAAACGACCTTATAATAGAATCATGATGGTTCCATCTGCTTTGGAATGACAAAATTAGGTTAGTAGCATGGCCGGCATGAGTATCGGGGATTTTAGTGCAAATTTGGACCATTAGGTGTTTTAGCCTTTGAAATTTGGGTTAAGTTTGACTTTGGTAAACATTTTTGAAAACCACACTCAGATGAAAATTTCATCAGCTTGGTTAGTTTCAAAATATCGATTTTGGTCTAGAACGACCCTTTGCACGCTTCTCGTGGCTCCCGATCTAATCCTGAGGACCGTTGTGGAATTTGACTAAAATGACACTTGGGTGTGAGACCCACTTTTTGTCAAAATGAGCTCATATGTGAATTTTGACTATGCCATTGAGTCTGGAACATTGAATTTGGTGGGGTAGTATATCTTATTTTTGCGCACAAGGTTTTAAACGAATCTCGAGCACCTTGTCATTGACTTGTCCATTTCTAAAACACGGCTGATGTAGTTGTGTCTGGTGCCATCGCTAAAGCCACCCTTGGTCTCTAAAGCGACCCTTGCTAAAGCGACTAGGATATCGCTTTGGCGAGGCCCGGTCCCTTGAGGTGGTCGTTTAAGCAATCTTCGGGGTTGATTTTGTGATGCATGGGGATTTAATTTAAGTCATGCTTTCAGTTATATTTCCCCAACTTCAAACTTAGCTTTCTCTCTTGTTTATTGGCAAAATTTGGTGATTCAAAGGCCAAATTGTGGGTAATTACTAGGAGAAGATGTTGGGTACTTCGAAAGGTGGATGGAAACCTTCATTTGAGGTAAAATCAAGATATAGCCTATTGTCAGTTATTTAGTTTAGCTAAGTTGAGGTCTCTTGCATGATCTTGTTCCCACTGATCCGATCCCCAAATTGTACTCTATTTTGGAATACAAATTTGGGGAGGTAAATGAGACCATTTTACGAAGTCAATTCTAGAATTACCAGAGTGAGTCTCATATTTTTATTTTGACTCCAAAATTGATTTGTCTTAATTTTTATGAAAGTTAGTGTCAAAACGACTATATTGATGTTGTGTACTTATTTTTGATAGCTTGGCAGTGTTCGGAGGCCATTCAGAAAGGAAAAGCTCTGGTACTATGATTTTGGAGCGCGCGTGATCGGCCAACACGTAAGATTCGACTTTCCTCTTCTTAGAGTGAGTTTGTTTATGTGATAGAATGAAGATGTTTTAGTATTTGGGTTTGTTGTGTGACTGAGCATGTCTGTTAGTGTAGAAATCCTATTTTAGGTCTTTTTCGGATAGTACTAGGTACTTGTAAGCATGTTATTATTTTAAATGCGATCATCTATGCCTTGTGGACTTGTTAAACACTATTTTCTGTTGATATTTTTTCCTTAGTCCAAGACTAGACTAGTCTTATTAAAGACTTGCGATAGTTGCAACCTTTAGGCATTGCTTTTACTCCAACATTTATTTAGATGGCTTAGCTCCCTGTAGACTGGAATAACAAACTTGAGTCTAGTAGTTTGAGCCTTAGATTAAGCGTTTCCTCATCTTAACAACCTTCTACCCCGTTTCTCCCTCATATTATGACTCGTTCATGGATGATTTAAGCTTTGGGGCCTCATTTGGAAATTCAAGATCGAGTTTGGGTCAAGCTTGTAGTGCTAAATTAATTATCTGAGAGTGGACTTGTTCCACGATGGTTTAATGATGATGACATGACATGATACTGTTTAGCAGCTACTATCATCGCAGATTCAAGGTCTTCTCATGCTGCCCACTTATCCTCTATAAATATGACTTATCTGATCATGAACTCGTTCCCCTTTGAGACATATATGTGGTTTGAGGTCCAGGCATTGTACTTCTTAGTTGGGTTGTCCATATTGACTATTTGGAGACTACTATTGATTTTCCCCTTTGAGACGCATCCGTGGTTTGAGGTCTGGGCGCTAGACTTCTTAGCTGGGTTGTTCCTATTGGTAACTATTAGTTACTTTGAGGATGATAGCAGTTCGAGGTCTGGGCTATGTTTTTCTAGCTCAGGACTAATTATTTCTTATTCTTAGTAGTTTTAGTACCCATCGGGATTATGGGGGTCCGCTCAGGTTTTTATTTAAACTTGCACACAAGTGTACCTTCTAAGCTTATTGGGTTCCATTTAGGTTTACTTAGTTGTATTTAGTACTTTTAGTCCTTACACTCATGCGCATTTTCCTTATTTTTTGTTGATTCTAGTATTTCCTCATATTCTATTTTTTCTTATTGCCTTTACTTTTCAATCTCAGTCGGCCTATGATGCCTACTGGGTACCAATTATTTTGATACTCATACTACACTCTGTATCTGTTTTCATGATGTAGGTCCTAACACCAATTATCAGTAATGATTGGGTCAGTTGTAGTCTACTTCGGAGGCGTGAGTGAGCATTTGCCATTTTTGGATCTTCCTGTCTCCATCTAAACATATTTGACTAGTCTTTTGCTTTTTGGGACTTGTATCTATATTTTGTAGTAGCTCTATACTTGTGACTTCCATATTCCAAGAGGAATCTTACGTTTTGATGTATATAACCATTTGATGTGTTTTTTCTTGTTCGTGTTATTCTTGTTATATCGATTACTACTTTATTACATTTTAATTTCTACTTTTAATCTTATTACTTGCAGTTTCGAGATACGAGGTGGCTTACCTACTGGATTATAGTAGGTGTCATCATGAATCGAGAGGTCAGGTTAGGACAAATTGGTATCAAAGCCCCAAGTTCACTAGTCTCACATGTATAGAGCTAATGTCTAGTAGAATCCTGTGGATCGGTGCGGAGACATCTGTAACTTATCTTTGGGAAGTTATAGGATATTGTTAGGAATATGCCCTCTTTTGTATCACTTTCGTATATTATGTGTCTTATTGGTTTCATAATTATCACTTATTCCACTCTTTTGTAGGGATGGCTCACACGCGCAGTACTGCAACCGAGGGTAATGTACTTGAGCATGCTGATAGAGCCCCAGCTAGGGGTAAAACCCGACTCATAGGTCCTACCAAGGCTATAAAACTAGCCTATTAGAGAGAGCAGACTCTGAAGTAGGAGATAGAGCCTCAAGTGGATCCTGTTCATCACCAGCTAATGGGGTCGGGGCCAGCACAGCCACCACCCATACTAGTTATAGCTCCCGAGCTGCAGGCAACCATTACACTACTTCTTACATTATTAGGGATTATGCAGAAGTAGGCCCCAGATATAGCTAGAGCATGCCAGTTCAGCAAGGTCATCTTGCCACGGCGGCTCTAGAGGTTCATCAGCCACTAGCCCCCACCGCTGATCAGCTAGTTATAGCCAATGGGGCTATGTCTCTACACAAGCAGAAGCTACTTAGGGTGTTTCAGAGATTGTCCCCACCTAGATTTTCTAGAGCTATAGGGGAGGATGTTCATGAGTTTCTTAAGATATGCCAGGAGAAGCTCCAGTCCTTGGGTATCGTAGAGTCAAAAGGAGCCAACTTCACTGCTCACCAATTCCATGGGCCTGTTAAATAGTGGTTGCATTTGTATCTATTGACCAGGGTAGCTTTGTCACCACTGGTATTATTGGAGGAGTTTTTAGAGGCTTTCTTGGCTAGGTACATACCACAGAGCTTCAGGGACAGGCTTCATAATTAGATTACTACGTTAGAGCATAGCTTCATGACTGTCTCAGAGTATGAGGCAAGGTTCCATGAGTTGTCTCACTATGCCACCATGCTATTTCCACCGAGGAGGAGAGAGTTTGTTGTTTGATGATTGGACTCAGATTTCAGTTGAGAATTGAGATAGAGCCCATGGCTTTAGTAGGGTGATCATTTTTGGATGTTGTAGATCACACCCGTACTATAAAGCATATTCTTCACAAGGTCCACGGGGGCAGCAACTAGAGGGATCACCACCAGAAAAGCTAAAGAAAGTCCCGATCTAGGCCTAGGGACTTCTATGATAGGTCTTGCCCAGAGTTTCAGCAGGGCTAGTCCAACCGACCTTTTTAGGCAACATTACCTCTTTCAGAGGATAGTCAGCAGTGTATGGGTAATCTTAGCATGAGCTAGAGTTTGAGGGGATCAAATTACGGGTAGTTCCTCCCAGGGTTGCTATGATTATGGTGAGCTATACCAATGGTATCGAGATCTCCTATGTCATGGGATACTTGCTCCAGCTCCTAATGCATCCAGGCCAGTTTCAGTAGTATCCCTTCCAGCTAGAGGTGGTAGTCAGGATCAAGATCGTCGGGGTGGTTGACAGGGTGCTAGAGGTTGAGCATAGTGAAATAGGTTATGCAGTAGGTCAGACGCACCGGGTAAAGGTGCTCAGAGCCATTTCTAGACAACACAGGCCAGGGGAGAGGTTGAGGCATCTGATGATGTCATCACAGGTACTTTTATTATGCCATCAGCCTGCCTCAGTTTTATTTGATATAGGCTCCATATTTTTGTATGTATCTGTTTATTATGCTCCCCAATTGGGTATGATTTCAGATTCCTTGGCAGAGCCGAATCTTATTTTGACCCTAGTAGATGAGTCTTTAGTAGTGGATCAGGTATTGCGATCTTTCTTATTGACTATCAAGGGTTATGATACTAGAGTTGATCTCATTCTACTAGATATGATTGATTTTGATGTGATTCTAGGCATGGATTGGTTATCCCCTTACCATGTGGTCTTAGATTTCTATGCTAAGACCGTTACCTTAGCCATGCCTGGCATTCCTCCAGTATTTTGGTAGGGTGCTTATAGTCGTATCTGATAGGGATTATCTCTTTTATGTGGGATCAATTGTTGGTTGCTTCTAGGTGTTTAACTTATTTAGCATGTGTGCATGATATTAGTTGGGAGGGCCCTTCAGTTGATTCAGTTCCTATAGTACGAGAGTTTGCAAATGTGTTTCCTACAGACATACCTGACCTACCTAGAGTATGATATTGATTTTGCTATGGACTTGGATTTAGGCACCCTTCTTATTTCTGTTTTGCCTTATTGGCTAGACCCACAAAGCTCAAGGAGCTTAGTGTTCAACTTGAGGACCTTTTAGGTAAAAGGTTTATCTAACCTAGTGTCCTGTCTTGGGGTGTCGTAGTCTTTTTGTGAAGAAAAAGGATGGTACTATGCGGATGTGTGTTGATTATAGGCAATTAAACAAGGCGGGGGTGAAGAATGGTAACCCCATGCCTCATATTGATGATTTATTTAATTAGCTTCATGGTGTCGTAGTGTTTTCTAAGATTGACTTGAGATCTGATTACCATCACTTGAAGAATAAGGTAGCAGATATCCCTAAGAACATATTTAGAACTCAATACGGACATTATGAGTTCTTAGTGATGTCTTTTGGGTTGACTAATTCCCCTGCTGCCTTAGTGGACTTGATGACCCGTGTATTTAAGCCATACCTTCATTACTATGTCATAGTCTTTATAGATGACATTTTTGTATATTCGCGGAGCCGAAGTAGCATGAGAAGCATTTGAGATTAGTGCTCTAGACTTTGAGAGATCAGTTCCTTTATGCCAAGTTCTTAAAGTGCGAGTTTTGGCTTGATTCTATAGCATTCTTGGGGAGACGAAGATTGAGGCTATTCGAGATTGGGCCAGACCAAGCTTTATTTTTGAGATTTGTAGCTTCATCGGGCTAGCAGGTTACCATCGTCAATTTTTTGAGGGCTTGTCTACCATTGCAGTTCCATTGACTCGATTCACTCACTAAAATATTCCATTTGAGTGGTTTGAGGAGTGTGAGTTGAGCTTTCTGAAGCTCAAGGAGTTACTTACCACCTCTCCTATATTGGCTCTTCTAGTTGAGGGTGAGGGATTCATTGTGTATTGTGACACATTCATCATCGATTTGGGGTATGTGTTGATTTAGGGTGGCTGAGTTATAGCATATATGTCGAGGCACATTAAGTTGTATGAGCACAACTACCCCAATCTTGAATTGGAGTTGGCAACAGTAGTTTTATGCTTAAGAATTGGAGGCATTACCTAGATAGAGTTCGTTGTAAGATCTACAATAATCACAAGAGACTTTAGTACATTATAAGTCAACGGGATCTTAATTCGAGGCAGTGCTGTTAGATTAATCTCCTAAAGGACTACGACCTCTCTATTCTCTATGATCCGAGCAAGGCAGATATAGTGGTGGACTCCTTGAGTTAGAAGGCAATGAGTATGGGTAGTCTAGCCTTCCTTTCTATTGTAGAGAGGCCTATGGATTTAGACATCCAGTCCTTAGCTAACATGATTATTCGACTTGATATTTCGGATTTCAGGCATGTGCTAGCTTATGTAAAAGTTTAGTCATCTTTATTAGATTAAATTCATGGTCGACAGTTTGAGGATGAGGAGTTAGTAGCACTTCGAGATCAAGTTTTAGGAAGAGACGCTGGTGAGGCCACCTAAGATTCAGTTGTGGTTTTGAGATTTGATGGTCGCTTATGTGTTTCAAAAGATGGAGGTTTGATTCAGTTGATTCTTAGTAAGGCCTATGATTCCTGATACCCTATTAATTCAGGCACCAGTAAGATGTATCATGACTTGCGGCAACATTACTAGTGGAGAAGTATGAGGAGAGATATTGCAGACTATGTGTGGCATTGCTTGAGTTATCAGTAGGTGAAAGTCGAGCATTTGAGGCCTGGTAGAGAGTTTAGATATTACCTATTCTTGAGTGGAAAAAGGAGCGTATCACCAAGGACTTCATTATGGGGTGGCCTCGCACTTCTAGATGTATTGATAGCATTTGGGTCATCGTTGATTGACTGACCAA